>NC_133367.1:2075561-2093232 GCF_049309525.1 Garra rufa
AATAAAAAATCACTACCGTAACATGCAGAAAATCATTAAGAAAATTATTATTTGCATGTCAATTAAACATTTCCAAAAAATCATTTCCGTAACATAAAAACCTTTCTTTCCAGATTTTTATTTTTGCTTTTACAATTTATTTATCTTTAAAAAAAAAAAATCACATTACAGTAATGAGATTGCATTGCGGTAATGACTCAAATCATGAGAAAAATATGCTGATTTCAAAAAAAGTAATGTAAAATCTTTATAATCTTAAAAAAAAAATGTCTGTCTTGATGCCATCAGTAACAAACAGATTCTTTAGTATTTCTTTTATTTATTCAAATTACGGTAATGAGACTGAGATGTGCAAATGTAAAAAAAAAGTAGTGATCTTAAAAATATACTTTATTTCCTCGATGCAAAATATAATTTTCCCACCCAAACTTACTTTTTGTTTTGTTTTTTAAAAAAAAACATTATATTAAGATGGGAAATATTGTAATTGATTGAAAAATAAATAAAATTAAAATGGATTATATTTTGCATAAAGCAAATGAAGTGTATGTTTAAGCCCATTAAGTTTTTTTTAATCTTTGACAATTAAACATTTATTTATTAAAATATTACCATATATATATATAATTAAATTTAACTTATTTTCATGAGGTTTTCAAAAACCTATAAGTCATTTAAAAAATATCATTTGCATGTCAATCAAATATATATCCTAAAATGTCATTACTTTAATACAGCACACAAAACCTCATTACCTTAACAGAAAGTTGTTGTTGTTGTTTGTTTTTTAGTTTAACATATTTCCTAAATTTTCTTTACTGTAATGCTGCAAATAAATAACAAATAAATAAAAAATCACTACCGTAACATGCAGAAAATCATTTAGAAAATTATTATTTGCATGTCAATTAAACATTTCCAAAAAATCATTACCGTAACATGAAATAAAAAAAGCGTCCTTTTCAGATTTTGCTTTTTACAGTTTAATTATCTTTCAATTTGTTTTTCACTTTACAGTAATGAGATTGCATTGCGGTAATGACTCAAATCATGCGAAAAATATGCGAAATGTCTTAAAAAGTAATGTTAAATCTTTATAATCTTAAAAAAATGTCTTAATTGATGCCATCAGTAACACAGATTCTTTAGTATTTCTTTTATTTATTCAAATTACAGTAATGTGACTGACATACAGTAATGATGTGCAAATGGAAAAAAAAAAATAGTGATCTTAAAAATATACTTTATTTACTTGATGCACCCTTAAGGTTTGGGATGAAATATGACTCTAAATTTCTCTCGGTTTATTGTGTGATCCACCCATATATAGTTCAAAGTAACTGCAAATAAATGCGCCTTTGACTTTGCTCCTTCTGCTGCTGTTGTGGTCCGTGTATCTTTAACTGATCTTTAGTTCCACTGCCTGGTTACGACACCTACAGAGAGAGACTGGGGCGCCATTATGTCCCATTGAACCCCTGTATTACCCAGCCAAGACTTTGAGTGTGGCCATATCCCAAGAGACAAATTAAGGCCCCTGCATTGACCCCCGCCGTCTCCTCTGTAGTAATGCAAAGTGTCCTTTTAACCGGCAGACCTTTTCTGAAGATCAGTATGAGGTGCAGGTACACCCTGAGGAAGCCAACATCGTCATTTTTTCAAGCAAGGAACCAAAAATGCAGGTCACCATCTCTCTTACCTCGCCAGTGATGCGCGAAGACCCCGTCCCCAACATGGAGAAAGGTTAGAGAACCCGCGCTTTCCCTTCAGCAGCACTATGTGTGTTCCCTTGGTGCACAAAAAAAGACGGATATTTCCATACACAATTGAATTTTCCATCAGTGAATTGGCTTTCCTGTTCATTTCTACCCCCTCCTCCCCCTCCTTCATTTTCTTTTGTTTCGGTTCAGTCCATTATTTGCCCTCGCTCGGTTTTGCATTGCTTTCTGAAAGCGTTTTTAAGCAATCAAAAACAGGATCTCTGACCTTTCTTTACCACTGTGGCGCAATATTGTCCGAGTTGTGTTGTAAGATACTTGATACTTGAGCGCTTCAGGATGAGAGAGATTTTTAGCTTTGATCGCAAACCTTTTCTGGCCAAGCTGTTTATAGACGTAAAAGTGGCGGTGAATGACGTGAAGTTTGCGGAGTGACAATCGCATTTATTTTTGCATCTTTACGGAAAACGGTTAATCCCACATCATGCAAAATTGACATTCTTGATGTTTTCATGTTAGAAAGTTGTTTTTAACAATTAATATGCTTCACATTGGCAATTTCTTATCGTAAACGGTGTATTTAATTTTAAAAATGTATTTTTATTTAATAATTACAATAATTTCTCATTTTTATTAGGGTCAATCTGTCAAATTTCAAAAACTTCCCCGGCTCAAATTTTTGATTTGCTTTTGATAGATACATGTATAGTGATGAAAGCCAAAATATTAGATTTCATGGATAAATATTTACTGAGTAATCCACTATTTTGTAGATGGAGGTGACAATTTTCATCTGAGATTCAGAGCCAAATTACAGAGGGGTAAAAATGACTTCAGAAAGATGTCAGAATCATGATGTTTTTTATACACAGAAATTGGCAATTATATTAGTAAAATCTGTTGACTTTAGCCATCTTTGTTGCATTATGTGCCAATGGTGACCATTCAAAAATGGGGCAACAGCACTTTTTCAAGTTTTTCTCCAAAGTTTGCTTGCCTGTAACTCAATAAGTATTGAAGGTATCTTAATGCCCTTTTAGATATTGGGTCTTAACAAACTTTCCTTTTGCCGTCTTAATTTTTAAAGCTTTATATGGTTCGGTTCCAGAGATCTTGGAATTTCAATATGGCTCCAGGAGTAAATCATTCAAATGTACACATTTTCAATGGTCGAAAACCAAATGTGGTTCAGTTTGCAAAATTATGATACTACTTTTATTTTAAAGAGGAATGTCTGAAGAACAAATAATGTTGAAACTAGAGATGTATCTTGTTTCCTTCTGCCGAGACATCTGCATTGAAAATACCTGTCTGAGTACCGTACATATTCTTTTTCGAAAGTTTGCGTGCACATATCTCAAGAAGTATTAAAGATACACTACGATATTAGAATCTAGTTTTTAGTAAACTTTTCTTTTGTAATCTTAATTCTCAAGGCCCTACATTATTCACTCCCAGAGATATGGGAATCTCAATGAGGCTCCATGTCTAGATTGTTAAATATTACCCATTTTCGGTGGTCGAAAACCAAATTTTGGTCACTTTGTATACAGCTTATACTTACTTTACATGACAATTTTCATCTGAGATTCAGAGCCAAATTTCAGAGGGGTAAAAATGACTTCAGAAAGATGTCAGAATCATGATGGTTTTTGTACACAGAAATTGGTAAATATATTAGTAAAATCTGTTGACTTTAGCCATCTTTGTTGCATTATGTGCCAATGGTGACCATTCAAAAATGGGGCAACAGCACTTTTCAAGTTTTTCTCCAAAGTTTGCATGCCTGTAACTCAATAAGTATTGAAGGTATCTTAATGCCCTTTTAGATATTGGGTCTTAACAAACTTTCCTTCTGCCGTCTTAATTTTTAAAGCTTTATATGGTTCGGTTCCAGAGATCTTGGAATTTCAATATGGCTCCAGGAGTAAATCATTCAAATGCATTTTCAGTGGTCAAAAACCAAATGTGGTTCAGTTTGCAAAATTATGATACTTCTGTTATTTTAAAGAGGAATGTCTGAAGAACAAATAATGTTGAAACTAGAGATGTATCTCGTTTCCTTCTGTCAAGACATCTGCATTGAATATACCTGTCTGAGTACCATACATATTCTTTTTCCAAAGTTTGCGTGCACATATCTCAAGAAGTATTAAAGATACAATACGATTTTAGAATCTAGTTTTTAGAAAACTTTTCTTTTGTAATCTTAATTCTCAAGGCCCTACATTATTCACTCCCAGAGATATGGGAATCTCAATGAGGCTCCATGTCTAGATTGTTAAATATTACCCATTTTCAGTGGTCGAAAACCAAATTTTGGTCACTTTGTATACAGCTTATACTTACTTTACATGACAATTTTCATCTGAGATTCAGAGCCAAATTACAGAGGGGTAAAAATGACTTCAGAAAGATGTCAGAATCATGATGTTTTTTTGTACACAGAAATTGGTAAATATATTAGTAAAATCTGTTGACTTTAGCCATCTTTGTTGCATTATGTGCCAATGGTGACCATTCAAAAATGGGGCAACAGCACTTTTTCAAGTTTTTCTCCAATGTTTGCTTGCCTGTAACTCAATAAGTATTGAAGGCATCTTAATGCCCTTTTAGATATTGGGTCTTAACAAACTTTCCTTTTGCCGTCTTAATTTTTAATGCTTTATATGGTTCGGTTCCAGAGATCTTGGAATTTCAATATGGCTCCAGGAGTAAATCATTCAAATGCATTTTCAATGGTCAAAAACCAAATGTGGTTCAGTTTGCAAAATTATGATACTACTTTTATTTTAAAGAGGAATGTCTGAAGAACAAATAATGTTGAAACTAGAGATGTATCTCGTTTCCTTCTGTCAAGACATATGCATTGAAAATACCTGTCTGAGTACCGTACATATTCTTTTTCCAAAGTTTGCGTGCACATATCTCAAGAAGTATTAAAGATACACTACGATTTTAGAATCTAGTTTTTAGTAAACTTTTCTTTTGTAATCTTAATTCTCAAGGCCCTACATTATTCACTCCCAGAGATATGGGAATCTCAATGAGGCTCCATGTCTAGATTGTTAAATATTACCCATTTTCGGTGGTCGAAAACCAAATTTTGGTCACTTTGTATACAGCTTATACTTACTTTACATGACAATTTTCATCTGAGATTCAGAGCCAAATTACAGAGGGGTAAAAATGACTTCAGAAAGATGTCAGAATCATGATGTTTTTTGTACACAGAAATTGGTAATTATATTAGTAAAATCTGTTGACTTTAGCCATCTTTGTTGCATTATGTGCCAATGGTGACCATTCAAAAATGGGGCAACAGCACTTTTCAAGTTTTTCTCCAAAGTTTGCTTGCCTGTAACTCAATAAGTATTGAAGCTATCTTAATGCCCTTTTAGATATTGGGTCTTAACAAACTTTCCTTTTGCCTACATAAATTTGAAGGCCCTATATGCTTTGGTCCCAGAGATGTTGGAATTTAAATATGGCTCCAGGAGTAAATCATTAATGTACACATTTTCAGTGGTCAAAAACCAAATGTGGTTCAGCTTGCAAAATTATGATGATACTTTTATTTTAAAGAGTAATGTCTGAAGAACAAATAATGTTGGAACTAGAGATGTATCTCGTTTCCTTATAAGAATCTTAATTGTCAAGGCCCTACATTATTCAGTCTCAGAGACATGGGAATCTCAATGAGGCTTCATGTCCGGATTGTTAAATATTATCCATTTTCAGTGGTCGAAAACCAAATTTGGTCACTTTGTATAGAGCTGATACTTATGTTAATTAAAGAACAGTGTCTGGAGAAGAAATAGTGTTCGAATTAGAAAAATCCCTTCTTCCAAATATCACTGAAACTGATTCAAATATAGAATCTTATGAATAGACTACAGAAAGCAAGGTAATGTGCCTCAACTTGACCATTACAGAGTGCTTTTAGCTCGCAGACAGCTATGTTCTACGGAATTGTTTTGATAGAGAGAAACAAGATACAATTCTAATTTCAACATTATTTCTTCTTCGGACATTGTTCTTTAAATAAAATAAGTATCAGCTGAATATAAAGTGACCAACATGTGGTTTTCAACCACTGAAATGGTTAATATTTAACAATCTAGACATAGAGCCTCATTGAGAACCCCATATCTGTGGGACTGAATGATATAAGGCCTTGAAAATGAAGATTCCTAAAGAAAAGTTTAGTAACAAATAGAATCTAAAATCATATTGTGATATCTTCAATAATTCTTGAGTTACATGCATGCAAACTTTGGAAAAAGAGTGTTTATGGCACAGGTATCAATGCAGTTGTCTTGACAGAAGGAATCGAGATACATCTCTAGTTTCGTAATTTTGCAAACTGACCAACATTTGGTTTTTGACCACTGAAAATCTCTGGAACCGAACCATATAGGGCCTTAAAAATAAAGATGGGGAACAGGAAAGTTTAAGATCCATTATCTAAAAGGGCTTTAAGATATCTTTAATACTTTACAGTTACAGGCATGCAAACTTTGGAGAAAAAACTTGAAAAGTGCTGTTGCCCCATTTTTGAATGGTCACCATTGGCACATAATGCAACAAAGATGGCTAAAGTCAACAGATTTTACTAATATGATTACCAATTTCTGTGTACAAAAACCATCATGATTCTGACATCTTTCTGAAGTCATTTTTACCCCTCTGTAATTTGGCTCTGAATCTCAGTTGAAAATTGTCATGTAAAGTAAGTATAAGCTGTATACAAAGTGACCAAAATTTGGTTTTCGACCACCGAAAATGGGTAATATTTAACAATCTAGACATGGAGCCTCATTGAGATTCCCATATCTCTGGGAGTGAATAATGTAGGGCCTTGAGAATTAAGATTACAAAAGAAAAGTTTACTAAAAACTAAATTCTAAAATCGTATTGTATCTTTAATACTTCTTGAGATATGTGCACGCAAACTTTGGAAAAAGAATATGTATGGTACTCAGACAGGTATTTTCAATGCAGATGTCTTGACAGAAGGAAACGAGATACATCTCTAGTTTCAACATTATTTGTTCTTCAGACATTCCTCTTTAAAATAAAAGAAGTATCATAATTTTGCAAACTGAACCACATTTGGTTTTTGACCATTGAAAATGTGTACATTTTAATGATTTACTCCTGGAGCCATATTGAAATTCCAAGATCTCTGGAACCGAACCATATAAAGCTTTAAAAATTAAGACGGCAGAAGGAAAGTTTGTTAAGACCCAATATCTAAAAGGGCATTAAGATACCTTCAATACTTATTGAGTTACAGGCAAGCAAACTTTGGAGAAAAACTTAAAGTGCTGTTGCCCCATTTTTGAATGGTCACCATTGGCACATAATGCAACAAAGATGGCTAAAGTCAACCGATTTCAGACCTACCAGTCTCTGTGTAAAAATAACATTATGATGCTGCCATCTTTCTGAAGTCAATTAACCCCCTTATTATTTGACACTGAATCTCAGATGAAAACTGCCATTTTGACTGCCCCCAATACAAAAGGGTGGATTACTCAGTGAATATTCATCCATGATATTTAATATTTTGGCTTTCATCACTATACATATCTGTCTATCTTCAGAAAAAATATTAGCAAAATCTAAATTTTGAGCCTGGGACCTCTGGTTGAGTTGACACAGAATGGCCCAATAGTAAAAAGACAGTATTTCTTACTATTTTATAGTAAGTTTTGTATATGCTCATTAAACTGCCACTTGTATTGAGTAATTACGTTAATTTGTTGTGCACGCTATGCAAATTTTATGTCAATTTGCATGTAGCTACCAGATTTATTTATATTTTTTTAAAGTAAATTAATTAAAATTTTCATGCTTAATGCTTAAAACGAGCTATTTCTTACTACGTTTGTCACTCCTGTCGATAATTAAACACTGCCGCCACTGCAATATTTTGGGCCTGACAACTAACAAATCGTTTCATGGTGGTTTATGTAGTGAAAACGGCAACATTTTCGAGTTTTGTGTCTTTAAATAAGACAACCTAAACTATTCTATTGGTTGTAACGTTGGAAAATATAATTGTTATCGTCCACCATGTGGACTAAAACAATTTCGTCCTCTCATCCTGAAGTTTTGGAAACCATGACCTTAAAAGCCTTTGAAATTTCAACTTGTAACCTGAGGTCGTTGTTGTTTTATTTTGTTAACGATATTCTCAATTGTGTTTCCTTCACACAACTAAAAACCAAAGTGGTTCTCCACACCTGTCCTGTTTGGGTTTGTTAATTGCGCATTAACAGACCCAAGCAATAATATTTTCCATATACATCTTTTGCATAACATTGCAACAGTTTTTTTAGGAACCTGGACGTGCGGAAAACCCCTCGTCTTGTGACATTTCAGTGTTGTCACTTTGTTTTGACGTGTGTTGTAATGATCACATTAACACAGCCTAGTCCCAACAAATCCCCTAAGAACTTGTGACATTTAATCAACAATAATTTTAAATCTTTGACATCTGCTTTTCACAAATGCTAAATTATTAAATACAGTTGACGACATTTCCTACATGTGTCCTTACAGCGTCAGAGAAAGACCCTCCGGATGTTCTCAGCAAGACCAAGTGCCTTGAGTATTTAGCGGCTCTGCGACACGCTAAATGGTTTCAGGTAAAACCGGGCTTCGAAAGTTGACGATAACTCATTTAGGATAGCTTTGAATTGTACTTAATGTTTTATGGCAGTAGATCTGTGTCGGCGAAACTTCATAATAATAAACTCATAATTTAACAGAGTTACATTGTTAAATTCTAACATTGTTACATTAGGCGTAACGTATTTTTTAAATAATAGCTAGTCTACAAAGTTAGAAGCAAAAAGTAATTAAATATAGTGAATGTTTTAAAAAAGCGTTATTTAAACACTAAATTGACTTGAAAGCTTAATTTAGCAATCAACATGATACCGACTTTTGCCTAATGCTTCACTTTCAGTATTACCACAAGGGGTGCTATAGTGATCGATAGCATAAACTTTCTTCTTCTGTGGTCAGTTTTCACTTTAAGGAACAACCTTCGGAAACAATATCGCAGAGCAAGTCTGTTCATTTTACAAGGTTCTCAAAATTGAACGCAATTACTTTAATTCGTAACGTTACATTGGGCATAATGTTAAAAAGATCTTTCGGAAAAAGTAATAGCTACTCTAGAAAGTTACTAGTATAAAGTAGCTAAATATGATTTATTTTAAAGAAGCATTATTTAAACACTAAATTGACTTGATAGCTAAAAAATCGTTATTGAGAAAGCTCAATTTAGCTACCGACTTTCGTCTAAACCCAAAACATACTCTACACAATTATGTATCACTTCTGTGGACGCAAGTTCAACTTAATTCGTAGATGCTTTCCTAAATGTGTCAGAACACAATTATTAACGTATCGTTAATACACTTCACTTTCAATATTACCACTAGGGGTGCTATAGTGGTATTACCCTAAACTTTCTTCTTCTATAGTCAGTCTTCTTTTACAGGAACAAGCTACACAAAATTTAACGCAGCTACATTTGTTCATTTTTAACATTGTTACATTAGGCATAACGTTAAAAAAAATTCTGAAACGGTAATAGCTACCCTACAAAGTTACAAGCAAAAAGTAGCTAAATATAGCGAATGTTTTAAAGAAGCATCATTTAAACACTAAATTGACTTGATAGCTAAAAAATCGTTATTGAGAAAGCTCAATTTAGCTACCGACTTTCGTCTAAACCCAAAACATACTCTACACAATTATGTATCACTTCTGTGGACGCAAGTTCAACTTAATTCGTAGATGCTTTCCTAAATGTGTCAGAACACAATTATTAACATATCGTTAATACGCTTCACTTTCAATATTACCACTAGGGGTGCTATAGTGGTGTTACCCTAAACTTTCTTCTTCTATAGTCAGTCTACTTTTTCAGGAACAAGCTACTCAATTTAACGCAGCTACATTTGTTCATTTTTAACATTGTTACATTAGCCATAACGTTAAAAAAAAATTCTGAAAAGGTAATAGCTACCCTACAAAGTTACAGGCAAAAAGTAGCTAAATATAGCGAATATTTTAAAGAAGCATTATTTAAACACTAAATTGACTTGATAGCTAAAAAAATCGTTATTGAGAAAGCTCAATTTAGCTACCGACATGCTACCGACTTTCGTCTAAACCCAAAACATACTCTACACAATTATGTATCACTTCTATCGACGCAAGTACAACTAAATTTGTGGTTGCGTTCCTAAATGTATCAAAACAAAATTACTAACGCATAGTCCGCTTCACTTTCAATGTAACCACAAGGGGTGCTGTAGTGGTGTTAGCATAAACTTTCTTTTTCTATAGTCAGTCTTCTCTTTCAGAAACAACCTTTGCAAACAATATCGCAGAGCAAGTCTGTTAATTTTGATATGTTACTCATAATTTAACGCATTTACATAGTTAATTTTTGACGTTACATTGACATTACGTTGACAAGATCTTTCCCGAAAAAGCACTTCTACTCTACAAAGTTATTAGTGAAAAGTAGCTAAATATAGTTGTTGTTTTTTTTTAAAGCGTTAAATTATATGCTACCGACTTTCGCCTAAACCCGAAACATACGCTACGCAATTATGTATCAGTTCTCTCGACGCAAGTACTAGCACATGGTTAGTGAGCATCACTTTCAATATTACCACAAGGGCTGCTGTAGTGGTCGTTAGCATAAACTTTCTTCTTCTACGGTCAATTTTCTCTTTTAGGCGCAATCTTCGAAAAACAATATCGCATGTTAGCATGTACAATAGAACTGTATGTTTGCTGACTTGCGTAGAATATGTTATAAAGTAGTTGAACGTAAAAGCTGTTTCTGAAAAATGAATTGCTACTCTACAAGTTACTAGCAAAAAGTAGCAAAATATAGAAACCTTTTTTTAAAGAAG
This sequence comes from Garra rufa, assembly GCF_049309525.1. Classification (NCBI taxonomy): domain Eukaryota; kingdom Metazoa; phylum Chordata; class Actinopteri; order Cypriniformes; family Cyprinidae; genus Garra; species Garra rufa. Next base: position 2,086,231 of record NC_133367.1, read on the forward strand.
TATTATTCAGGCTTTAAATTGACTTAAAAATCGCTATTGGGAAAGCTACACATAGCTAACTGACATGGTACTGACTTTTGCCTAAACCTGAAACAGTATCTGTTGCGACTATAAACGCAAGTTTGATTTCATTCATAGCTATGTTTGTAAATATGTCAGCACACAATTAGTAACTCTTAGCTAGTGAGTCTTTTTCTCAGTATTGCCACAAGGGGTGCTATAATGGATGTTAGCATAAACTTTTTTTCTTCTATGATTAACTTTCCTTTTTAGGAGCAACAGTGTGTAAAGAATGTCATAGCGTAAGTCAGATAAGGTTATTGTCAACTGGTTAGCATGTTAGCTAGCTAACTACCTAAATAATTCGTAGTTAAGCAAGTACAATGGAACTGAGCACTTGCGTTATGTTGCCCGAGTGCTTGCATACTTTTCTAGAGTATGTTTCTGGTCCTAGAATCAACTGTTGATTAATTTTAGTAGCGTTAATATTATCAGTTAGCGTTTACATTTGTGTTATTAACTGAAGTGCTATTGTTACCTGGGATTGTTGCGTATTAACGAGTTTCGTCCACAGGCTCGGGCGAATGGTCTTCAGTCTTGCGTCATCATTATTCGGGTTCTGCGGGATCTGTGTCAGCGTGTACCTACCTGGGGCAAGATGCCCGACTGGGTCAGTTAGCTTTGTTTGCTGACAGTGATTTTAGCCGTAGCTAGAAACGGCCGAATTAAGTAACGTGTTGCGTTTTTGTTCACAAAGGCCATGGAGCTGCTCGTGGAAAAAGCCATTAGCAGTGCATCCGGTCCACTGAGTCCTGGAGAAGCTCTGCGGAGGGTCCTGGAATGCATCGCCACTGGGATTCTCCTGCCAGGTATGAGCAGTTTTATTTTAGTGTTATTAGGGGCCAAGCACCGCAGGTGCAAGCATCTATTGTATCCGTTAGCGTTCTTTCTCGTCCTAAACGGTTTGTCTGATTTTTATCAGAATTGGGGCAGATCATCATCAGAGCATGCTGGCAAAAAGTTATGGAATTCAAGTTGATTAGTCAAACCGTTCTCGAATAACACGCAAACGAAGTGCAACGAATTTGCAAACGCAAAAAAAGGCTATATCTCCGCAACAGTTTGGCATATTGAGAGCAAACTTGATGTTTGTCATAACAAGCATGAACTGAGGCTACCTGCCATTTTTCGGCATAGTGCCACCTAGTGGTGAGGAGATATGAAAAATGGCAATTTTTGCTTTAACTTCTCAAGGGTTTGGCCAAAAATCATTAGATTCAGAGGAGCATGCCGAGTCAAACCATATTCAATTTTCCAATGTTAGCCATTTGGGGCGTTGGCCATTTTGAATTTTGTCATGAAATGCTATATTTTACAAACGCATTGACATATCGTTACAAAACTCGGTATGTGTCTTCAGCACCATGCCCGGACAGTACTCAAAATGTTTGGTGGCAGTGCCAACTTGTGGTCAAAAGTTATAAGGACATTTTGAAAAATGCTTATAACTTCTGATGAAAATGGCTTGTTGTAATGAAAGTAATCTTAAAATATTCATTGGGTCATGCCAAGAACATTGATACCAATTATGCCAAAATTGGCCGAATTTCCTGTCCGCCATTTTTAAAAATTTTAAAACCTCCTTTTTTAGAACTTCTCCTAGACTGTTCACCAAATGTGACTCTTCAGACCATGCTGACAAAAAGTTATTGATTTTGTGTCCAAATACAACGGATTCAACGAATTTGCTGGAAAGATGCCAAAATGCATCTGAGGCTGTATGGCCAAGGATCAGCGAACTCCAAGTAAAATTGATCAAGCAGACCAAACCATATGGCGTAGAGACTTGAAACGTGGAGGGATGGTAGTACTCACACCGTCTACAATGTCACCAAAGCTCACCCCAAATAGCTTGACGGGGGCGCTACAGCGATCTGAAGTACCAAATCGCTCATAACTCCTTAAGTGTCTTATGTTGTTGGAGTCCTTGGCTTACATCGGACAAAACGCATGTCTATGATTTGTTCGTTACCCTGGCAAAATTTTTGGTTATTTAGCCTTTTCTGAAAAACGTACTTTTGCACACTAGTCCTAGGTTTTGCGCCCTATCGGAACCCAAGCAGGGCAGGAAGGTTCTCTGGAGAGTGAAAATCACTATCACTATAACTTTTGAACAGAACGAGATATCTTCGCCAAACTCACAACCCCCATGTAAGAGCTCAATCTGAGGTCACATGAAAAAAGTTACGGAGCTTGGCCACTTGTTGGCGCTATAAGAGGGGGGAAAACAAACACGGCCATAACTACGCAACCGTTTGTCCTATCAGTGAGAAAATTGGTACGCGCCTTCTTGGTCCAAAGTGGCATAAGTGGCTATAAGGACATTTGCGTATCTCAAAAAACATGGCTGCCATAGGATTATGAACTTTTATCACATATTAGACAAGGTTAAGGATATCACATTTTCCACGGGCGTAAACGATTGTGTATTGCACCATTACCATTGACGCATGCTCACAATATTGGTATCATTTGTATCAGGTCCCTGCATTCCGAACAACTTTGCCTCTAGAACCACTGCTGTCAATCAAATCGTTTGTTAAACGATTGAGAAGATGTAAAAAACCTACTATGGTGAACTAGTCTAAAGTTTTTCGCTCAAAAAAAGAATGAAAAAAAAAAACACTGCAGTGCAATTCTCTGGACTCTCTAGGTCAGTAATTATTTTTTAAAAAAGTGAAATTTGTTTAGGGGTTGTTTAGAAAAGAGGCCTCTCCAAATTTAGCCTATAAAGCTTAAAGGAAAACTCAAAACTTAGCAAAACCTGGTGAGCACATGCGACAGGTGATTCTAAACAAGCATGCAACGTTTTTAGGAGATCGGACAACAGCTGGTGCTATAACAGTCATAAACCATTAAAAACCATCATATTTCTATGGTGAATTACCTGGATTTGCCAAAAATGGTTTTGATTGATTTAGGTCATTGATTCAGGTCGTTACAAGGTTGATAAATAATATGTAATGTCTTTTATCATTTGACCATTATTTCAGTTTTAGTAATTTTACTACTTCAACTTAAACTTGCTTTATGGTTTAATATTTATATTTTAGTTTATTCCAGCATTATTTCCATGAACAAAAAATATTTGTAGTAGTTTTAGTTGACAGTAACAACTCTGGGATACGATGCAGTAATTTTGTCACTAATTTTACAACAAATTTTACATTTCTATGTATTTTTATTTCAATTTTAGTAATTTCAGTACTTCATTTTTAGTTGCATTTCTTTTTTTATGTTTTTTAACTAGGGCCGGGACTTTAACGCGTTAATTTAGATTAATTAATTACACAAAAATAACACGTAAATTTTTTTTAACGCATTTTAATCGCACTTAATTTTGCACCGCGGAACGTTTCTCACTGGATGAGTTTCAGCGGCGGACCGATTATACTGGAGCACCAACTAGCGTTTAGACAAAGGAATGCGCATATCACCGCAGCACATCGAGCCTCATGTATCACCTCAATGCTTTTACAGAAGGTCTACCTACCTATAGGGTACCTGCATTTCTGAAATGAAGGCTAGTATATTTCTAAATATCCCAGTGTTTCCCCTACCATTATCTTAGGGGGGCGCGTTTACAATGTCTCCTCCAAGAAAACACGGACTGGATCGCGGACTCCATTCATAAAAACCGAATTTACTATAGCGCGGAATGCCACGTAAAGTCGTTGATTTTTGGATTGATAAATCAAAAGTTGGTCTGTCACTTAATTCAAATCGCGATATGGACTAGTGTCTGTGAAAACTGAAATGCAAAAAGACCGTTTTAATATGAATCCTGCGTTTACCGTTTGCCTCTGTATGTTAGAATGGCAGAGACGCGTTTTTTTTACACTGCACGCGTGATGCTCCCGTTAATTTTTGGCATTTTCATCTCACATGAACAGATAGACTCAATCTCCAAAGCTACTGTGAGTGTCACTTTTACCGTTTCATTTGAGAAAACTAGCATCATATCATACTTTACACACAGAAACTTCACAGCAACCTGTCAAAATAAAAGTACGGTTTAACATGAAACAGAACAATATTCCTATTTAAATAATTGACAAAAAACAATATATATGATAAAAAATAAATATAACAACAAGATTAACCACTTAATTGTAGAAAAAAAATACTATGATTATTATTATTTATTGATTTTAACAGCAAACCTCTGTTTGTTTGCCAAAAATTAAAAAGGTTTATTTTTCATTTGATTAAAAATAAAATAAATGTTTATGCTTTCATTTGATTATGAGAAAAATTAAAACACAAGAATTTATAAAAAAAAATAGCAAAAGATTGTAAAGCCCTATTGTTCAAAATGTTAAAATAGAGAGTTTTGGATTTATTTTTTCACTGAAATAAATGTTTTCGTTATGGGAAACGCTGTATCCTATTGCTACAGTTAATGGCAATATTGCACTGGTCTGTTGGACTTGGTTGAACAAAAATAAACAATATTTTGTTGCTTCAGTTTATGTATTCAGTCATTATTCAATGGTGTACTAAAAATCCATATGAAAAAACTTACTTCTCACTGTTCTCAGGTCAAATATTTATATGCGATTAAAATGCGATTAATTTCGATTAATTAATTACAAAGCCTCTAATTAATTAGATTAATTTTTTTAATCGAGTCCCGGCCCTATTTTTAACCAATAATTAATACTTACAAAACTGGTTTTAGTTAACAAAACAACATTGGGGTAGGATGCTGTCATTTTAAATGCTAAAATAATTTTATATTCAGAAAAAAATAAAGAAATAATGCCATGGCAACTAAAAAAAAAGTAAAATAAGTATTCAATATGCAATTTAAGGCACAATTTTGATGCGCCCTTTTGTCTTTTTTTTAGTTATTACTTTTCTAAATATTTCTATCTAGATTCAGTTGATTAGTTAATTTTTCCATTTCCGATTTTCACTTAAGTTTTATATTTTAAATGTATTATTATGTTTTGTTTTCTTTCAGTTTTACGGTTTTAGTGTCCTTCCAGCTATTAACATGCATCACAAATGCATCTTTTGCATGACATTTTGTAACCCATCAACACCTATGTTTAGCATTAAGATGGCTTCAAATGTCTGTCCACCCCTCAGATGGTCCAGGTCTTCTCGACCCATGTGAGAAAGGTCAAACAGACGCTCTGGGAAGCATGTCGAAACAAGCCCGTGAGGACGTGACCGCTAGTGCCCAGGTACTAAACGCTGTATGACTAGCCAACATTTCCATTTGCGTGATCCGTGCTATTCTGAAAGCGGCGTGTCTTTGTTTTTCAGCACGCGCTACGGCTGCTGGCTTTCCGCCAGATCCATAAGGTCCTCGGCATGGGCTCGCTGCCGGTCTCCAAGGCTGGAGCCCGAAACCGCAAGAGACGACGCGACGGCAGCGACACCGGCGAGGGAGAAGCCGAAGGAAAGAAGGACAAAAAAGACGATTCTCACGACCCCTGAGACGTCTGTGTAACCTTCGCCAGCTGTTATGTCTTTAGAAATGTATAAATATCCCCCGAAGAGGAAAAAATACACTTGGTGGTTCCGCTTTTCGAAAGAACAAGAGATGGAAAAAACGTAGTCGTTCCCCTTTTATGATGCAATACGTCTTTCTATTACATCTGAGCTGAAAATAGGCCGAAATGCTCCTGAAATGCAAGTCGCATCTCATTTTCAGCATCTCAGATGATGACTGAACGTCGCTACCGTTCAGCGAACGACATATAAGAAAAAGTTACTGAACGTAACATTAGCTCTATTAGGCACTTTGACATATATAGCACTTAATTCAAAGCTTTAAACATCCCGACACAGGCCAGTCTTTTTATGTTTACATTATAGAGCTGAAAAACGATTAGTCGTGATTAATCGATTCAAATTAATAAGTTTATGTTTGCATACTATATATATATATATATATAAACACACACATACATGTACATATATTAAGGACAAATATGTTACATTTATGTGAAATATTTATATATAATATAAATTATGTGCAAGTGTTTACATACAAATACATACAATACAAATATTTTTTTTTAAATATATACATCTATCAGTGTGTATTTACACAGTACACACACATATAGCATGCAAACGTAACTTTTACTTTGAATCGATTAATCGTGACTAATCGTTTGGCAGCTCTTATATATGTACATGCAGTGGGGCCCAAAACTCCATATTGATTTTTTTATTTATTTTCCATTTTAACATGGAAATAAATGTTTTATAATTTTGGAAAATGTGGAATATGACGTAAAATTTATAAGAAAGATTTAAGTTTTTCATCACGAATGAAATTAAAGTACCTTAATATTACATATTTAATTTTTTTTAATATGGACATGAATATGTTTTATTAATTTGGAAAATGTGAAATGAATTTAAACTTAAAATTAATAAGAAATATTTAAGTTTTTCATCACTAATGAAATGAAGGTAATTTATTCACAATGAAATAAATCTAATGTAAATGCAAACAGATTTTTACATATATATAAGTAAAGAAAAATTAAAGTCTTAGACTTTTGGATCCTACTGTGTGTGTGTGTGTGTGTGTGTGTGTGTGTGTGTGTGTGTGTGTGTGTATATAGAGAGAGAGAGAGATTTTTTTTTTTCTGACATTTTAATATGGACATAAATATGTTTTATTATTTTGGAAAATGTGAAATGAATATTATAATGTAAAATTAATAAGAAATATTTAAGTTGATCTTTACTAATGAAATTATGGTAATTTTGTGACAATGACATGTAAACGGATGTGTTTTTTTGGAAAATTTAAATCTCAGACTTTTGGATCCTACTGTATATGTATTTGTGTGTGTGTGTGTGTGTGTGTGTGTGTGTGTATATATATATATATATATACACACACACACACACACACACACACACACACAGTGGGGGGCCAAAACTCCAAGTCCATATTGACATTTTTTTTTT
>NC_133367.1:2093732-2204886 GCF_049309525.1 Garra rufa
AAATGTGTTTTTAAACAGTTTTTATTTATTTAGAATTTTTTATATCGTATGTCATTTTCTTATATTTTAGATGTATGAAAAAATCAAAATAATAATAGTTCTTATTATATAATTATTTTTGCATTTTTAATTGGTTAAAATGGTCATATATATATATATATATATATATATATATATATATGTGTGTGTGTGTGTTTTTGTCCTTTTTCATTTGTTACAATCATGTCTATAAATTTGTAATTTAAAAAAAAAATAATTGTCATTTAAATTGTGTTTTTTTTTTTTTAATTTTTCATATATATGAATCTAAAATATATCAAAACCTATTGTCCTTTTTGTATTCTAACCAGTTTAGATAATTTACCCTGTAAATGCCTCTTTACGTCTCTTTTTTTAAGGACAAACTAATTATCTGATAATTTTACAAATATTTTATAATTTTTGCTAAATACTTTTTTTTTTTTTTTCACAGTTACAATTCCAAGGAGTAACTTAACTGCTACGTAGCATCAAAATAATAATAAGCAGCAAATTCAAAGCTGAAAAAAAAAATCCTTGAATGGGAAAAAAGCATCAAACCCAATTAAGACGCCTTGTAACATGTTATAAATTGACTTCGCCCTTGTCTTTCAGATTCCAGTCTGCTCCAGGACAACGTGGCGTTTGTCTTGTGTCTGGACACGCTGGGTAACAGCGACGATCTTTACCTCCACGTGTCCAAGCCACCGAAAGAAGGAAGCCCGCAGCACGCTCTGCTCAAAGAACTAGAGACTGTAAGATTATCCGCTCTCAATCTACTAACAAACACATTGTGTACTCCTCACAACATCATGTTTACTCCCTATCAGTGTTGTTTTCGTCAACGATGACGATGACGAAATCATTTCGTTGACGCCACTTTTTTTCATGACGATAACGAGACGATGACGAGATAAAAATGGCTCGTTGATGACTAAAACATGACGAGACGTGTGTGAGTTTTCGTTGACGAGACGAGAATAGACAAATGTTAGTGGGTGGTCCGTCAGACGTTTAAAATGCATGACATTTCCGCTTATTGTGCATGCCAATTAAAACTTAAAAAGTATCTGACGCTATGGCAAGCCGTTTTAGCATTAAATACTCTTTGCTATACTAGTATGGCAAGCCGTTTTAGCAATCCATCCTTGTTTGTCTTTTATGTTCTAAAACATTCCTTCATTATTGTAATTATTGGTGAAAATAGTCGATCCGGAAGCTCACATTGTGTTGAACTATAGATCTGCTATTTTCAGAACTTATAAGTGACACTACCCAACAGCGAAATACTTACTGACCTACATTAATTTGTTAAAAGACTACTTTTTTCCCCTTTTTTTGACTAAAACTAGACTAAAACCTTTTTGACTTTTCGTCGACTAAAACTAGACTAAAACCTTTTTGACTTTTCGTCGACTAAAACTAGACTAAAACTTTTTTGACTTTTCGTCGACTAAAACTAGACTAAAACTTTTTTGACTTTTCGTCGACTAAAACTAGACTAAAACCTTTTTGCCTTTTCGTCGACTAAAACTAGACTAAAACTTTTTTGACTTTTCGTTGACTAAAACTAGACTAAAACCTTTTTGACTTTTCGTTGACTAAAACTAGACTAAAACCTTTTTGACTTTTCGTCGACTAAAACTAGACTAAAACTTTTTTGACTTTTCGTCGACTAAAACTAGACTAAAACTTTTTTGACTTTTCGTTGACTAAAACTAGACTAAAACCTTTTTGCCTTTTCGTCGACTAAAACTAGACTAAAACTTTTTTGACTTTTCGTCGACTAAAACTAGACTAAAACTTTTTTGACTTTTCGTCGACTAAAACTAGACTAAAACTTTTTTGACTTTTCGTTGACTAAAACTAGACTAAAACCTTTTTGCCTTTTCGTCGACTAAAACTAGACTAAAACTTTTTTGACTTTTCGTTGACTAAAACTAGACTAAAACCTTTTTGACTTTTCGTTGACTAAAACTAGACTAAAACCTTTTTGACTTTTCGTCGACTAAAACTAGACTAAAACCTTTTTGACTTTTCGTCGACTAAAACTAGACTAAAACCTTTTTGACTTTTCGTCGACTAAAACTAGACTAAAACCTTTTTGACTTTTCGTCAACTGAAACTAGACTAAAACCTTTTTGACTTTTCGTCGACTAAAACTAGACTAAAACCTTTTTGACTTTTCGTCAACTAAAACTAGACTAAAACCTTTTTGACTTTTCATCGACTAAAACTAGACTAAAACCTTCTTGACTTTTCGTCGACTAAAACTAGACTAAAACCTTTTTGACTTTTCGTCGACTAAAACTAGACTAAAACCTTTTTGACTTTTCGTCGACTAAAACTAGACTAAAACCTTTTTGACTTTTCGTCGACTAAAACTAGACTAAAACCTTTTTGACTTTTCGTCGACTAAAACTAGACTAAAACCTTTTTGACTTTTCGTCGACTAAAACTAGACTAAAACCTTCTTGACTTTTCGTCGACTAAAACTAGACTAACACCTTCTTGACTTTTCGTCAACTAAAACTAGACTAAAACCTTTTTGACTTTTCGTCGACTAAAACTAGACTAAAACCTTTTTGACTTTTCGTCGACTAAAACTACAGTAGTCAACATTCGAAGTGGATCAAAAAAGTTAATCAAAAGTTGTCCTAAGATAAGAACGGGTATTCTTTTTGGTCTTAGGACAAATTTGATGAAAGGTTTTGATCCACTTCGAATGTTGACTACTGTAGACTAAAACCTTCTTGACTTTTCGTCGACTAAAACTAGACTAAAACCTTTTTGACTTTTCGTCAACTAAAACTAGACTAAAACCTTTTTGACTTTTCGTCGACTAAAACTAGACTAAAACCTTCTTGACTTTTCGTCGACTAAAACTAGACTAAAACCTTTTTGACTTTTCGTCGACTAAAACTAGACTAAAACCTTTTTGACTTTTCGTCGACTAAAACTAGACTAAAACCTTTTTGACTTTTCGTCAACTAAAACTAGACTAAAACCTTTTTGACTTTTCGTCGACTAAAACTAGACTAAAACCTTCTTGACTTTTCGTCGACTAAAACTAGACTAAAACCTTTTTGACTTTTCGTCGACTAAAACTAGACTAAAACCTTTTTGACTTTTCGTCGACTAAAACTAGACTAAAACCTTCTTGACTTTTCGTCGACTAAAACCTTTTTGACTTTTCGTCGACTAAAACTAGACTAAAACCTTCTTGACTTTTCGTCGACTAAAACTAGACTAAAACCTTTTTGACTTTTCGTCAACTAAAACTAGACTAAAACCTTCTTGACTTTTCGTCGACTAAAACCTTTTTGACTTTTCGTCGACTAAAACTAGACTAAAACCTTTTTGACTTTTCGTCAACTAAAACCTTTTTGACTTTTCGTCGACTAAAACTAGACTAAAACCTTTTTGACTTTGTCGACTAAAACTAGGCTAAAACCTTCTTGACTTTTCGTCGACTAAAACTAGACTAAAACCTTCTTGACTTTTCGTCAACTAAAACTAGACTAAAACCTTCTTGACTTTTCGTCGACTAAAACCTTCTTCACTTTTCGTCGACTAAAACTAGACTAAAACCTTTTTGACTTTGTCAACTAAAACTAGACTAAAACCTTTTTGACTTTTCGTCGACTAAAACTAGACTAAAACCTTTTTGACTTTTCGTCGACTAAAACTAGACTAAAACTTTTTTGACTTTTCGTCGACTAAAACTAGACTAAAACCTTTTTGACTTTTCGTCGACTAAAACTAGACTAAAACTTTTTTGACTTTTCGTCGACTAAAACTAGACTAAAACCTTTTTGACTTTTCGTCGACTAAAACTAGACTAAAACCTTTTTGACTTTTCGTCGACTAAAACTAGACTAAAACTTTTTTGACTTTTCGTCGACTAAAACTAGACTAAAACTTTTTTGACTTTTCGTCAACTAAAACTAGACTAAAACCTTTTTGACTTTTCGTTGACTAAAACTAGACTAAAACCTTTTTGACTTTTCGTCGACTAAAACTAGACTAAAACCTTCTTGACTTTTCGTCGACTAAAACTAGACTAAAACCTTTTTGACTTTTCGTTGACTAAAACTAGACTAAAACCTTCTTGACTTTTCGTCAACTAAAATTGGACTAAAACTATCACATATAGAAGTGACTAAAATTTGACTAAAACTAAGAAGCATTTTAGTCCAAAAGACTAAGACTATGACTAAATCTAAGATGGTTGTCAAAAACAACACTGCTCTTTATTGGCCGTTCATCAATGTGTCCTGTTATTAGATTGTGGCCGTTCAGCACCCCGACCTGAAGTTCTCCATGGTCCACAAGAAGATCAACCTGGCCGACGATACGCTGGCCTGGGAGCACGAGCGCTTCGGCATCCGCCGCCTGCCCGCCTTCACCCTGTCCCACCTGGAGAGCCACCGCAGCCCCGCGCGCCACTCCATCATGGACATGCGGTCAGTGTCGTCCTCTCTGGAGGGGGCGGGAGAGGCCACCGCTGGGTGGGTGATGATTGGTGCTCTCTCTCTGTCGCCCCGACGACTAGTTCCCTCCCTCGCTGCCCATTGGTCGGTTTGGTGGATGACTTTGTTTTCTGTTGATTGTGTTTCTCAGGCCTCACGTGGATCTGGCGAAGCTCAGTCGCAACACTAAAGTCATCGCCGAAACGCTGGCGAGAGTCATATACAACCTGACGGAGAAGGTAATGTTGTCTTTGTGTCTCTACGCTTTATGTAGGCAAATAAATTAGATGAAAAATGAAGTCTGTGGTAGATGTACAACCATTAAGTTGAAATCAACACAAAACAAATCTGCTTGCCTTTAGCTTTTTTTTATGTTATTTTCTTCCCTTCTCTGATATAGATTGCGAATTTAAAGTACTGTGATGGAATATGTTTGTAATATTTGAGTGTTTAGTATCGTTGAGGTTTATCATTGAGTTTTCATTAATATTTCGTTTTTTATTTTATAAACGTTTTTAAGAAACTAAATAATTGTGGTTTTCATTTATATTTTGATATATTTAAGTTTTTTTGTCTTTTTTTATTTAATATACGTTTTAAAAAATTAAATAATTATGGTTCTAGTTTATATTTTTCATATATTATGTAGATTTTTATATATATATATATATATATATATATATATATATATATATATATATAATTATTAAAATCTATATATGTATATATAATGTGTGTATATATGTATAAAATTACTAGAAATTACATAACAATATATAATTATATATATGCTTATAATATAGTTTTTATTTAATATATATTTATATATTTGACAGAATTTTTTTGTTTATATTTTGAATGTTTGAATGTTTTTATTTATAATTTGATATATATTTAAGTTTTTGTAATTTAGTTTGTCTTTTTAATTACGTCTATAAAATTGTATAATTTTATATAAGAGTTTTATATAATTTTATATATAAAATAAAAAAAATAAAAGCTTAATTTGAGAGAGAGAGAGAGATCTGACATTTGACTTTTTTTAATTGTCTATAATTTTGTATATAGTTTTTATTTATAAAATTATTTTTATATTTTTGTTCATTTTCTCTTCTGATTAATTTTATTTTTTATTTTTCATGTATCTTTTGTGTTTTTCGTCCATTGCATTTATATTTCTGATTAAAAATTGAGTTTTGTGTTGTTTTTTAAACAGTCAGGTGTCAGGTTTGCTGCTCTTATTATTATTATTGTTGAAACTAAATTAATATTAAACTGAATACAAAATATTACTATGGTTATATTTATGACTGTATAATAAACTAATAAAATATAACTTAAAATAATTTATAAAAATAATATAATTTATTTTACAATACAGCTAAAATACGCAGTGCATGATTAAATAAATAAGGTCTTTGCTATTTGATTATAATTTGATTTTAAGATATTTGTCCATAAAAAATTAAGAAAAAAAAAAATTTTAGTATACAAACTGTGAAAAACTGATTTCCTTCACTCTTACACACACAGACCAAAATCACAAAAAAAAAATCATCTTTGAAATTACACAAATAAATTAAATGTTGAAATATGTTAAAATAGAAAAGTTGTTTTAAATAGTAAATATATATTTAAAATTTTACTGTTTTATACAGGCTTGGTGAACAGAAGAGACTTCTTAAAAAAAATACAAATAAATAAAATCCTAATTGACTTGTAGTGTATATTTACATATTTACGTAGTTGTGCTTCATAATTGCACTGAACCATACCACAAATATGGTTTATATGGATTAATCGTGCATCTCTAACACTGTCCATCATAAAGCTCAAATTGTCTTTTAATGGTGTGATCATTTTTTTTTTGTGTCACGCAGGGTGTCGACGGAGACCTGGAGATCTTTACTGAACAGATGGTGAGTATGAAAGAAAACAATCAATCAAAAATACCATGTTTGAACCCTCAGAGTTGTATTGAACAGCCCTCGCTCCCAAAACCTACTGAGCTGCAATATTTTAAGTCATCATATGTGTGCATTTGCCAGCATTTTTGCTTTGAGTGCAGATTTGTTGTTAGTGTTGGGTCGAGTCCACATAAGTCGAGTCCGAGTCTTTAACCATTCGAGTCCGAGTCCAAAATGCGGCGAGTCCGAGTCTTTAACCATTCGAGTCCGAGTCCAAAATGCGGCGAGTCCGAGTCTTTAGCCATTCGAGTCCGAGTCCAAAATGGGGCGAGTCCGAGTCTTTAACCATTCGAGTCCGAGTCCAAAATGCGGCGAGTCCGAGTCTTTAACCATTCGAGTCCGAGTCCAAAATGGGGCGAGTCCGAGTCTTTAACCATTCGAGTCCGAATCCAAAATGGGGCGAGTCCGAGTCTTTAACCATTCGAGTCCGAGTCCAAAATGGGGCGAGTCCGAGTCTTTAACCATTCGAGTCCGAGTCCAAAATGGGGCGAGTCCGAGTCTTTAACCATTCGAGTCCGAGTCCAAAATGGGGCGAGTCCGAGTCTTTAACCATTCGAGTCCGAATCCAAAATGCGGCGAGTCCGAGTCTTTAACCATTCGAGTCCGAATCCAAAATGCGGCGAGTCCGAGTCTTTAACCATTCGAGTCCGAGTCCAAAATGCGGCGAGTCCGAGTCTTTAACCATTCGAGTCCGAGTCCAAAATGAGGCGAGTCCGAGTCTTTAACCATTCGAGTCAGAGTCCAAAATGCGGCGAGTCCGAGTCTTTAACCATTCGAGTCCGAGTCCAAAATGCGGCGAGTCCGAGTCTTTAACCATTCGAGTCCGAGTCCAAAATGGGGCGAGTCCGAGTCTTTAACCATTCGAGTCCGAGTCCAAGATGGGGCGAGTCCGAGTCTTTAACCATTCGAGTCCGAGTCCAAAATGCGGCGAGTCCGAGTCTTTAACCATTCGAGTCCGAGTCCAAGATGGGGCGAGTCCGAGTCTTTAACCATTCGAGTCCGAGTCCAAAATGCGGCGAGTCCGAGTCTTTAACCATTCGAGTCCGAGTCCAAAATGCGGCGAGTCCGAGTCTTTAACCATTCGAGTCCGAGTCCAAAATGGGGCGAGTCCGAGTCTTTAACCATTCGAGTCCGAGTCCAAGATGGGGCGAGTCCGAGTCTTTAACCATTCGAGTCCGAGTCCAAAATGCGGCGAGTCCGAGTCTTTAACCATTCGAGTCCGAGTCCAAAATGCGGCGAGTCCGAGTCTTTAACCATTCGAGTCTGAGTCCAAAATGAGGCGAGTCCGAGTCTTTAACCATTCGAGTCCGAGTCCAAAATGGGGCGAGTCCGAGTCTTTAACCATTCGAGTCCGAGTCCAAGATGGGGCGAGTCCGAGTCTTTAACCATTCGAGTCCGAGTCCAAAATGAGGCGAGTCCGAGTCTTTAACCATTCGAGTCCGAGTCCAAAATGCGGCGAGTCCGAGTCTTTAACCATTCGAGTCCGAGTCCAAAATGCGGCGAGTCCGAGTCTTTAACCATTCGAGTCCGAGTCCAACTAAACACTAGTGTTTTTCAGTATCTGAACCTTGTTTTAACCTTTACAACTAGAATAAGGCCATGACAATTTAAATGTAACAAAAAGCAAACCGCTATTGCATATTGCCATTTGGATTTTGGATTTCACACCATCTTATAATTAGTGTCCTGCTCAGCAAACTTTAAAGTCATGTAACAGAAGTTATAACTTATGTTTTGTGACATATTTCAGAGTGAAACAGCTTTTAGAATGTCAAAAGTTATAGGACTGGACAGGACTTAACTTTTTTTGCTGTTATATAGTAAATGTTTAAATTCAACGGAGTGGGTAGGAAGATTAGTGAATGAGACCCGAGGAGCAGAAAATTCACCTCTTATCTCTGATTTTGGCTGTTTTGGGTTTTATATGACGAATGGTAGTACCTTAGACAGGGTAGATGGCATTTTGATTTTTTTTTTTTTATCTTGGATGAAAATGAGGCTGTGATGGGACAGTTTTTAAGTAGCAGTCTATGGAGGCCATGGAATAAAAGAGTAAAAAAAAGTTAATTTGAGTTTATATTTCAAAATTCTGACTTTATTTTCACAATTCCGAGATTACATCTCACAATTTTGATAAGAAAGGACATTCTCCCTTTTCCCCTCAGCTCAAAATCATGAGTTTAAATCCCACACCTCTGACATTTTTCCCCTCAGAAAACTCTGTTGAGTTAATTTGAGTAATAAAGTCCGAAATACAAACAACATATAAAAAAAAAATTCAGAATTGTGAGATTAAATAGGCAAATTTAATACGACGCAGTCTGCTGCATCATGTTTTGTGACATATCTGTATTTCTCCCAACTGTTTAAATTCACTCAAGACGAAACCGACTGCATTTGCATGAATACTCTCCAAGACGGTGCTTTTTGACATAACTTTTCGTGTAAGTGTGTAGCAATAACATGCAAGAGAAAATTTATTCAGCATTTGCACGCTGACTGAGAGGCGCTTTCGGCGAGCACGCTTTGGGTGTGGGTATGCAAAGAAACCAGCAGGCTTTCAAGTACTGGCAAGACTTTTAAACACGTGCGAATACTGAATGTCACTTTCGTAATAATGCATCGAGTCAGTAAAATTTCCGTCAACTGTCCCTGGACTTGGCTGGAGTCTGAAAAGCTTGAGTCCGAGTCAAAATGCATCCGAGTCTGTGACAAGTCCGAGTCCGCTAAAAATTGAACTCCAGACCGGACTCGAGTCCAAGTACCCCAACTCTATTTGTTGTGTCTGGTTGGTTTATCGCTGTTTAAGTTTGGTTGTGCGTTTCCGTCAGCAGGTGCAGGAGGATCAGCTGGCGTCGCTGGTGGACTGGCTGACGGCTCAACCGCGAGCCGCCCAGCTGGTGGACAAAGACAGCAGCATCGTGAACACGCTGGAGTATCACATGAACCGCTATCTGAAGGACGTCAAGAGGCATCTGGTCCGAGCCGACAAGAGGTGAATCAGCGCGGCGGCGATCCGACGCTGATTGGAAATGAATATTCAGAGATTAATCGTTGTGTTTTGGTTTTTAACAGGGACCCTGAATTTGTCTTTTATGATCAACTCAAGCAGACCATGAACGCTTACAGGTGAGATTGCCAGTGATTTTAGCACACTGTTAGAACTATCAAGGTTTGATTTGTTAAAGGAGTAGTTCACTCTCAGAACAGCAATTTACAGATAATTTACTCATCTCCTTGTCATCCAAGATGTTCATGTCTTTCTTTCTTCAGTCGTAAAGAAATGTTTTTTTTTTTTTTTTTTTTTTTTTTTGACATTCCAGGATTTCTCTCCATATACTTGACGTCTATGCTGCCCTACAAAGCAAAAAGGCAGTAACTACATTTTTGGTCAAGAATGAATTATTATTAGTGCTGTCAAACGATTAATCGCGATTAATCGCATCCAAAATAAAAGTTGTTGTTTACATAATATATGTGTGTGTACTGTGTATATTTATTGTTATATAAATACACACATACAGTATATATTTTGAGAATATTTTCTATATTTATTGTGAAATACATTTTTATTCATATAATTAATATAATATATAAATATATTTAATATATAAACATAAAATTTTTCTTAAATACATCCATGCATATGTGTGTACTTATATATACATATTAAATATACACAGCACACTCACATATTTTATGTAAACAACAACTTTTATTTTGGATGCGATTAATCGCGATTAATCGTTTGACAGCACTAGTTATTATCATTTTCATGACATTCAAGGCATCCTTTGTTATGTGACAAAATATCTCAAATGTGTGTGATTTGGCGGCATCCTCATGGGACGGTTTTAACATTGGATAACAGGCTGGCTGACAGGATAACTTTAAAGTCATTTTTCTCAGTTCTGCACTCGGCGTAGTTACTGCCTTTTCGCTTTGTAGGGCAGTATGGTGCCCCCGAGTTTGGACTTCCAAAAAGCAGCTTCAAAGGACTCTAAACAGACGAGGAAGAAGGGTCTTATCTACTGAAAGGATCAGTCATTTTCATAAATAAACATTTATGCACTTTCTAACCTCAAACGCTCGGCTTGGCCGAGCTAGACGAGACGAGCATTTGAGGTTAAAAGTAGGGATGCACCGAATATTCGGCCACCGAAAATTTTCGGCCGAAAATGGCCCAAAAGTGCATTTTCGGTTTTCGGCCGAAAGACTTTTATCACCGAAACAGTATGTTGATGCAAAAACAATGGCCTTACGTTGGTGTTACGTCACAATATTTAAAAAATATGTCTTTTCTATTTACTGTATTCTTATAAATATTTATGTTTTAAACCGTGGAGGTGAGCCAATGGATATCACACAAGCAACGTGAAAACTGCGCAATATGTCAAAGTGAAAGTAAAAACTGACAGTGCTTTCTGCATCTGACGTGCGTTCTCTCAGAGACAATGAGAGACCATTATACTTCATATGCGGATATTAATTCAGTCCCCTACTATTGTGTAAGGGTTGTTTTTTGAAAGACTTAAATAAAGCTCTTAGTTTGATGAAACTTCAAAAGGCTATCCATTGAATAAATATGGATATGGACCATTTTGTCTACCACTCGGGGGCACCATAGACGTCCACTATATGGAGAGAAACCCTGAAATGTTATCCTCAGAAAACAATTTCCTTACGACTGAAGAAAGAAAGACATGAACATCTTGGATGTCAAGGGGGCGAGTACATTATCTGTAAATCTTTGTTCTGAGAGTGAACTACTCCTTCAATCCGGGATTAGCAAGTGAGATATTGTTTTGGTTAGTTACAAATTTAACCCAGATTTTTAAGCCACCAAGCTTGTACGCAGTACATTTGTAAATCCAAAGTTTTCAAATGAATGAGGTTGATAATGTTAATAACCCACTCCCGTTTAACTTTAACAAGTATGAAATGATGCTTAACCCAGGGTTGTTTAAATAATTATGTTGTGTTTGAAACGAAACAGGGTAAAACCAGCGATCTTTGACCTGCTGCTGGCCGTCTGCATCGCATCTTATCTGGGAGTGCTGTATTTGGCCGTTCAGGTAAGACACATATTCAGGCACATTTAGTGCACAGTGATTTTATTGATTAAAAAAAACATGAATTTAAAATTATTATGTATTTTTTAATTGATTTATTTATCTATTTGTTTGTTTTTCAAATAGAAGAAGTGGTTTGAAAATGTTAATTTTTATTATTAACAGCAGTGTTATTTTATTACTATATAGCTATATTAAACATAACAAGAAATGTTGCTGTGGTATTAATTGACTATAAAAATAAACCGTGTTTTTAAGAAAAATAAAATCATTTACTTTTACAATAATTGTCTTATTTTACAGTACAAATATGTAGCAACTAACAGTGTTCTGTTTATACTTAATATTATTACCATTATTACGCTACTATAAAATAGGAATATGGTAATTTACATAAAACGTGTGTAAATACACACATACATACATTCATTTATTTATTGATACATTTAAACACAAACACACACATGCATAAATACAACATTTTTTTATTGTCATTGTTTTTATGTTAAGTTTTCAGCACTTTCCTCTACTCATCACTATAAAAAATATATATTTTGTGGTATCAATCTTTGAGTATCATTTTAAAAATTTTATATAGTTTATTCATTTTTTCAGTTTTTTTTAGTATAGCAGATTAAGCTTAATGAAAATGAGAAACATTTTCACAAACAGCTTAAATGGAATAAGTTTTATATACATATTTCATATTTTATTTTATATTATAAATATATTATTACATTTTATTTATATTTTTTGGTTTCTGTAAACATTTTATTTATAGGAAGATTTTAGATTTTTCTTCATAGTTGCATATTATTATTGTTTAAATTAAGTTAATACATATTTTAAATTTATATTATAAATATATTATTAAATCATATTGTTTTAGGTAGCCTTTGTCTTCTTTCAAGGAATGGAGAAAAAAAATATTATGTTAATATTTTACATTATATCAATAATATACATATATTAAATTAGATTTAGATTTTATTTCAGTAAACTTTTTTTTTTGTATTTTTTGTTTTATATTTATATTATTAAATTATATTCTGTTTCAGTTGTTGCTTGTTTGGATTGTTTGATCCAAAATACAGCAAAAACAAAACAAAAAAAGAAATATTCTTCTATTTAAAATAACTGTTTTCTCTTTGAATGTATTTTAAAATTGTAATTTTTCCTGCTATTTCAAAGCTGAATTTCCAGCATTGTTACTCAAGTCTTCTAATGTTCCGATTTGCTCCTCAAAAAAAAAAAATATATATTATTGTGTTGAAAACAGCCAAGTAGAATTTTTTTCAGGTTTCTTTGATGTATAGAAAGTTCAGAGGAACAGCATTAATCTGAAATAAAAATCTAATGTAACATTATAAAATGTCTTTATCATCACTTTTGATCCATTTAAAGCATCCTTGCTAAATAAAAGTATTCAAACTCCAAACTTTTGAATAGTATAGTGTGTATAATCTTACAAAAAGCTTTTTATTTCAAATAAATGTGACCCTGCACCACAAAACCAGTCATAAGGTAAAATTTTACAAAACTGAGATATATACATCATATGAAAGCTCAATAAATAAGCTTTCTATTGCTGTATGGTTTGTTATGATAGGACAATACTTGGCTGAGATACATCTATTTGAAAATCAGGAATCTGAGGATGCAAAAAAATCAAAATACTGAGAAAATCACCTTTAAAGTTGTCCAAATTAAGTTCTTAACAATGCATATTACTAATCAAAAATTACATTTTGATATATTTACAGTAGGAATTTTACAAAAAAATCTTCATGGAACATGATCTTTACTGAATTTCCTAATGATTTTTGGCATAAAAGAAAAATCGATAATTTTGACCCATACTATGTATTTTTGGCTATTGCTACAAATATACCCCAGCGACTTAAGACTGGTTTTGTGGTCCAGGGTCACAAATGCTGATCTTTGGATCTTTCTATTAATCAAAGAAACCTAAAAAAAAAAAAGTACTCAACTGTTTTAAATATTGATAATAATAAAAAAGTTTCTTAAACAGCAAATCAGAATATTAGAACGATTTCAGCTGAAAATTCAGCTTTGAAAGCAGAAATAAATTACATTTTAAAATATATTCAAATAGAAAGCAGTTATTTTAAATAGTAAAAATATTTACTATTTTTGCTGTACTTTAAAATCAAATAAACGCAGGCTTGGTGAGTTTGGTATTGAATAAAACTGTCATTATCATATTAAAATGTCATATTTCTCCTGCAGAATTTCGGCCTTCTGTACGGACTCCTGCGTCGAGTCACGGCTCCTCGGGTCAAGCAGCACTAACCCTGCGACCGTCTCTTCACGCACCTGCAATACGAGGGGCCGCCGGAGTCTCGCAGCAGAGCCAAGAGTGTGTTTGCTTTCTTTATTTCACTAGTTTGATTGATTGGTTTACTTTTTTGAGAATGACCGTTGATTTCCTTGCCAAGAGTTTCATCCACTACATCTCCGCTAGCCTTCAAGTCTTCCTCTTCTCAGTGTTGCCTTAAAAATACAATCCGCAATTGTTCGAACAGAGTTTTTGGTTTTAAATTTGAATCGCAATCAATTGAGGATTGTACTTCTAAGCAGTGTTTCCCGAAAGCCTTTCCTCGTGTGGTTATTCTTCACTGGCAGCTACTACAAAGTGGGCCAAAATCGTTGCTGGTTGTCTGTCGACAAGTCTGTCGACGCTCTTCAATCTTCGTCACGCGCTCATGCGAGTCTCAACTCGAACTGCTGAGTATTTTATATATATATATATATATATATATATATATATATATATATCTCGATTATGTGATGTTTGGAAACCTGGCATTTCATGTTTTGCAGATTCTTTAATCCTACAATTTTTCCTCAAAAGACTAACATTAATTAATAAACACCCGTTTCCTTCTTCAGCCCTACTTTTGACATCCGTTCTTCACGTCTGCTTTGGCTATTTATTGGGATTTATGGAAGCTGAAACGCTTCGACATGCACTGATTTAATATTTTTTGTTTGTCCTCCGAACTCGATTTAACTCGAATCAGAGGTACCTGAACTTGATTCTTTAAAAATAAAAGGTTTTTGTTGAATTACGAGCACACCGCAGTTGTTTTCTTTCAACGGTTTTTATTAAATGGAAAAAACATGACACAACACAGTTGGTTTCAATTCACTAATTCAGCTGGAATTATTAAAACAGTTCCATTACAAATGAGACAACACCTGTCACTCCTGGTGGTCGGATCGTAATCAAGGAAAAAGAGTGAATAAATGGTCCAAGAGAAATGTTCAAACAAATCGAATAACTTATTTCTTCATGTTAAATTAATCCGTATAAAGGTACTACTATTTTTAAAATACATTTTATATAGGAAAAACAGTAGTAGGAAATTACAGTGCAATTTTAATTAAATAACATTTTATAACCCAGATATAGCAAAATATACCCCAGGCAAAACACCTCGAAATTAATGTCGCTTTTTCATAACACTCACCAGGGCTTTGATATTCATTTTTGGCACTTTTCTAGAAAAATTAACAAACTTTGATTACTCGGCGTGATGAAATTATTCCCACTATGAATAACAAACGATCCAGAACTTGCGGAAAGCATTTTTTTTTCATAATCGATGGAGTGCATGGTGGCGTTTAGCGTTTATTGCTAGTTGGTAACCTGAATTTTGACTCGTTTCACAGAATGAGGGTTACCATCTAGCCACAGCGGCATTTAACTACAATGTTTTCGTCCAGTGATTTGACAACGACGGGTAAGAATATCTAAGACCAGAAACTGACTAAACTCCTCCGATAGTACCATGGTACACGGCTGCTGTATAAATAATGGATGTGTACATAGAAAAAACAAAGCAGCAGCAGTATAAACTGTGTGACGGCGTTTTAGTGGCATGTTAAAAAACATTTACATCTAAAATAAAAAAATTTAAAGTCGTAATATTTAGAGAAAAAGGTGGAAATGGTTTAAGAATGAAGTCAAAATGTTTCAAGAATGGAGGCGAAATTATGAGAATTTGTAGCAATTGTGATTTTTAAGTCGAAATATTTTGAAAATAAAGTCGAAATGTTTTGAGAAGTTGAAATGATCAGAATAAAGTTGAAATTTTTAGAGAAAAAGGTGGAAATGTTTTAAGAATAAAGTCAAAATTATGAGAATTAATTTGTAGCAATTGTGATTTGTAAGTCAAAATATTTTGAAAATAAAGTCGAAATGTTTTGAGAATGGAGTCAAAATTATGACAATCAATTCGTAGCAATTATGTGATATTTTTTTTTTATCTATTTTTTTTTTAGTCAAAATATTTAAAGGACAAAGTCACTATTTCAAGAATAAAGCCGAAATGCTATGATAATTAAGTCAAAATGTTACGAGGGTGAAGTCGAAATTGTAAGAATTAATTTGTAGCAATTGTGATTTTTTTTTTTAAGTCGAAATATTTCAAGAATAAAGTCAGAATATTTTGAGAATAAAGTTGAAAAACTATGAGAATAAAGTCGAAATGTTTCGAGGTTGAAGTCGAAATTATGAGAATTTATTCGTAGCAATTATGTGATTTTAAGTCGAAATATTTCAAGAATAAATTCAAAATATTTCAAGAATAAACTCGAAATACTATGAGAATTAATTTGTAGCAATTATATGATTTTTAAGTCTAAATATTTCGAGAATAAAGTCCAAATTATGAGAATTAATTTGTAGCAATTATGTGATTTTTTTTTTTTTAAGTTGAAATATTTCAAGAATAAAGTCAAAATATTTCGAGAATAAAGTTGAAATACAATGAGAATGAAGTCGAAATGTTTCGAGGTTGAAGTCGAAATTGAGAGAATTCATTCGTAGCAATTATGTGATAATTTTTTTAAGTCGAAATATTTCAAGAATAAAGTCAAAATATTTTGTGAATAAAGTCGAAAGACTATAAGAATATGTCAATGTTTTGAGAATAAAGTCGAAATGTTTCGAGAATAAAGTCGAAATTATGAGAATTAATTTGTAGCAATTATTTGATTTTAAATTGAAATATTTCGAGAATAAAGTCGAAATGTTTTGAGAAGTTGAAATGATCAGAATAAAGTTGAAATTTTTAGAGAAAAAGGTGGAAATGTTTTAAGAATAAAGTCAAAATGTTTCAAGAATGAAGTCAAAATTATGAGAATTAATTTGTAGCAATTGTGATTTGTAAGTCAAAATATTTTGAAAATAAAGTCGAAATGTTTTGAGAATGGAGTCAAAATTATGACAATCAATTCGTAGCAATTATGTGATTTTTTTTTTTTTTTTTATCTATTTTTTTTTTAGTCAAAATATTTAAAGGACAAAGTCACTATTTCAAGAATAAAGCCGAAATGCTATGATAATTAAGTCAAAATGTTACGAGGGTGAAGTCGAAATTGTAAGAATTAATTTGTAGCAATTGTGATTTTTTTTTTAAGTCGAAATATTTCAAGAATAAAGTCAGAATATTTTGAGAATAAAGTTGAAAAACTGAGAATAAAGTCGAAATGTTTCGAGGTTGAAGTCGAAATTATGAGAATTTATTCGTAGCAATTGTGTGATTTTAAGTTGAAATATTTCAAGAATAAATTCAAAATATTTCATGAATAAACTCGAAATACTATGAGAATTAATTTGTAGCAATTATATGATTAAGTCTAAATATTTTGAGAATAAAGTCCAAATTATGAGAATTAATTTGTAGCAATTATGTGATTTTTTTTTTTAGTTGAAATATTTCAAGAATAATGTAAAAATATTTTGAGAATAAAGTTGAAATACAATGAGAATGAAGTCGAAATTAAGAGAATTAATTCGTAGCAATTATGTGATAATTTTTTTAAGTCAAAATATTTTGTGAATAAAGTCGAAAGACTATAAGAATATGTCAATGTTTCGAGAATAAAGTCGAAATGTTTAGAAAAGTTGAAATTACGACAATAAAGTCGAAATGTTTTGAGAATTAAGTCGTAGCAATTGCGAGACTTTATTCTCTGAATATTTTGACTATTCTCAAGAATATTTCAACTATTTTCTTGGAATACTTTGACTTTATTCTCTGAATATTTCAACTATTTTCTTGGAATATTTTGACTTTATTCTCTGAATATTTCAACTATTTTCTTGGAATATTTTGACTTTATTCTCTGAATATTTCAACTATTTTCTTGGAATATTTTGACTTTATTCTCTGAATATTTTGACTATTCTCAAGAATATTTCAACTATTTTCTTGGAATATTTTGACTTTATTCTCCGAATATTTTGACTATTTTCTTGGAATATTTTGACTTTATTCTCTGAATATTTTGACTATTTTCTTGGAATATTTTGACTTTATTCTCTGAATATTTCAACTATTTTCTTGGAATATTTTGACTTTATTCTCTGAATATTTCAACTATTTTCTTGGAATATTTTGACTTTATTCTCTGAATATTTTGACTATTCTCAAGAATATTTCAACTATTTTCTTGGAATATTTTGACTTTATTCTCCGAATATTTTGACTATTTTCTTGGAATATTTTGACTTTATTCTCTGAATATTTCAACTATTTTCTTGGAATATTTTGACTTTATTCTCAAGAATATTTCAACTATTTTCTTGGAATATTTTGACTATTCTCTGAATATTTCGACTATTTTCTTGGAATATTTTGACTATTCTCTGAATATTTCGACTATTTTCTTGGAATATTTTGACTTTATTCTCTGAATATTTTGACTATTTTCTTGGAATATTTTGACTTTATTCTCTGAATATTTCAACTATTTTCTTGGAATATTTTGACTATTCTCTGAATATTTCGACTATTTTCTTGGAATATTTTGACTTTATTCTCTGAATATTTTGACTATTCTCAAGAATATTTCAACTATTTTCTTGGAATATTTTGACTTTATTCTCTGAATATTTCGACTATTTTCTTGGAATATTTTGACTTTATTCTCTGAATATTTCGACTATTTTCTTGGAATATTTTGACTATTCTCTGAATATTTCGACTATTTTCTTGGAATATTTTGACTTTATTCTCTGAATATTTTGACTATTCTCAAGAATATTTCAACTATTTTCTTGGAATATTTTGACTTTATTCTCTGAATATTTCGACTATTTTCTTGGAATATTTTGACTTTATTCTCTGAATATTTTGACTATTCTCAAGAATATTTCAACTATTTTCTCTGAATATTTTGACTTTATTCTCTGAATATTTTCGCTTTATTTTCCTAATTTCGACTTTATTCTCGTAACATTTCAACTTTATTTTCAAAATATTACGACTTTAGTTTCGTAATCTTAGATTTATGTTAACGTGACACTGAAACGCTGTCGTAGAACTGCGTATATACCACACAAAAATCATAAACCGCTAACTCATAGCTCAAGCTAGCATCACGAATGGAAGACGTGACCACAGCGACTTACAGACCGCATCAGCATTTGTGCGCAAAGCTTTTGATACAGTAGGCAAATCAACTATTCAAGTATTGCTATAGTTTTGGAGTGATCAATACGTCACGACAGATAAGTCTTTTGTCGCAAGATTTTCTCATACACGGCATATTCTCAAATATCATGCGTTCCTGAATACATCTGCATAAATACTTCGAGTAGGTAGCGAAAAATCTCGGACTGAATAAGCATCCACGAACTATTGTTGCTATTATAAATTCTCGATCCACATTTATGTGAAATAAACACGATATAGCGTCTGATTGAAAGGTTTTTAACCAATCAGAAGCTAGCTTAGGTTGCTAGCGCGGGGGGGGGGAAATCCACGGGAGGAATGCAAGCAGTATTTTGAACATTCAAACACGGTAATACTGTACAAATGGGTTTTGATTTGTGGTTGTAACCCTGCATAAGGTGCAAGTTAGTAGACAACTTTAACATACTAGTAGTGAACAAGCCAGCTGATGTACTAGTAGAGTGCTTCTCAACTGGTTTTGCTTCAGGATGCTGATTGTATATAGTTTTTTCTTGGTGTTCGGGAGATTTAACTAGCTATTGATAACGAACGCAAATCTTTGGCAAAGTGTGATTGGACGCACAACCAGCCCTTTAATGCCAACAACGAAAGATAAGGTAAGAATTTGCCCTAGCTATATATAGTTAATTGAATTTTACCATTCGCATTGAAATTGTACACTTCTAACATTTCCTTTTCCTGTTTTTCAGATCAGACCTTTGACCATTTGAGAGCCACTCCACTAGTACTCACTACCACAAGTTATGCATGAACCCTTTTTTAATTCAATCACTCCTGGAATGTAAAATAAATACATTAGAAGAACAAAAACAGAGGTCTAAATCTAAAACTAACTGCGGTCCCGGATGACGACCGCAAAACCTGGTTATCACGGTTTCCGCTGTTGTCCAAAATGCATGGATTTGTTTCTCACAGGCAGAGATATCATAGTCACTCCCGCCGGAAGTTCCTGATTAACAATTAATGAGTGGTCACTCATTAAAATAAAAAATTAAGCAATACACAAGACAGAAAACAAATAACATTCACAGTGCTATGATTACAATTATAATAAAAAACAATAGGGCTAAAACGCAGATGATGGTCGATATTGTTTCTTCATATGACTGTCCAAGCACCTTGGCGTTCTGAGGTTAGAATCAAACTAGGTCATAGAAGTACCTTGCAGTCATCATCAAGTGCCTGCAGGTGGCAGCACCTAGACATTATAGATGTTTCTTCTTGTTGATCCCGTTCTGCACGTGTTTCCTAAGAGGAAGGAATAGAAGTGAAAAGCACACTGTCAGGCTTGAAGGAGGTGATCGCAGGATGCATGTGCCATGGTTAGATATCTTTTCACTTTAAGGTCCGAGAGATAAGAGTCACAAATACATGAGACGGCACTTTCATCCAGTCTCCACATTGCACGGATCAGGTCGAAACGCACCATCACACTCAGTGAAACCTTAAGCTACTGCTGTCGTGTGTGGCACGATGCGCTCTTACTGTGTGGTTAAAATATCTAGAGCTAATGGGGCTCAGACTGAGCTGAAATCAAGTGTCTAATGTTTTGGTCTTAGTGTTACATTTTAGTAAAGAAATTGATAATTATGCTTCCTTCTGGTCATGTTAGAATGACTGGACATTGCAGGGAACAGGCGAAAACTTTTTGGTTCACAAGAAATCACTTAAGGTAGTTGATTCTACAGGTCTCTGTTCTGCCTGAGCTGCTAGTTGACCACACGACTTCCTCTTTGTTACGTGCACATGCTGTGAACTTGCACTAACCACCGACTGCTGCATTTCTTTGCTTACCCTTCAGTAGACATCTGATCAGTAGTGTCTTTTTTCTCCTTTTGGTCCTCATCCTCATACTCCCGGACGTCATTTACCTCTTTCATTTGGCCTGTCAAGACCTTCACCACGAATAGTACTATGAACTGTAAAAAGGAACAAAAAATGTTTGACATTTACAGAGACTTTTCAAAGCTAAACATGTGAGAACTGAAATTTGGTCCTGGAGGGCCACTGTCCTGCAGAGTTTAGCTCCAACTTGCCTCAACACACCTGTCTGAAATTTTTTTAGTATGCCTTGATTCGCTGGTTCAGGTGTGTTTAATTGGGGTTGGTGTTAAGCTCTGTGGGATAGTGGCCCTCCAGGAGGAGCATTGGACACCCCTCGGATAAATGGTCAAATGTCAGGGATGGACAACTTCGGTCCTGGAGGATCACTGTCCTGCAGAGTTTAGCTCCAACTTGCCTCAACACACCTGTCTGAATTTTTTTTTAGTATGCCTTGATTCGCTGGTTCAGGTGTGTTTAATTGGGGTTGGTGTTAAGCTCTGTGGGATAGTGGCCCTCCAGGAGGAGCATTGGACACCCCTCGGATAAATGGTCAAATGTCAGGGATGGACAACTTCGGTCCTGGAGGATCACTGTCCTGCAGAGTTTAGCTCCAACTTGCCTCAACACACCTGTCTGAATTTTTTTTTAGTATGCCTTGATTCGCTGGTTCAGGTGTGTTTAATTGGGGTTGGTGTTAAGCTCTGTGGGATAGTGGCCCTCCAGGAGGAGCATTGGACACCCCTCGGATAAATGGTCAAATGTCAGGGATGGACAACTTCGGTCCTGGAGGATCACTGTCCTGCAGAGTTTAGCTCCAACTTGCCTCAACACACCTGTCTGAATTTTTTTTAGTATGCCTTGATTCGCTGGTTCAGGTGTGTTTAATTGGGGTTGGTGTTAAGCTCTGTGGGATAGTGGCCCTCCAGGAGGAGCATTGGACACCCCTCGGATAAATGGTCAAATGTCAGGGATGGACAACTTCGGTCCTGGAGGGCCACTGTCCTGCAGAGTTTAACTCCAACTTGCCTCAACACACCTGTCTGAATTTTTTTTAGTATGCCTTGATTCGCTGGTTCAGGTGTGTTTAATTGGGGTTGGTGTTAAGCTCTGTGGGATAGTGGCCCTCCAGGAGGAGCATTGGACACCCCTCGGATAAATGGTCAAATGTCAGGGATGGACAACTTCGGTCCTGGAGGATCACTGTCCTGCAGAGTTTAGCTCCAACTTGCCTCAACACACCTGTCTGAATTTTTTTTAGTATGCCTTGATTCGCTGGTTCAGGTGTGTTTAATTGGGGTTGGTGTTAAGCTCTGTGGGATAGTGGCCCTCCAGGAGGAGCATTGGACACCCCTCGGATAAATGGTCAAATATCAGGGATGGACAACTTCGGTCCTGGAGGATCACTGTCCTGCAGAGTTTAGCTCCAACTTGCCTCAACACACCTGTCTGAATTTTTTTTTAGTATGCCTTGATTCGCTGGTTCAGGTGTGTTTAATTGGGGTTGGTGTTAAGCTCTGTGGGATAGTGGCCCTCCAGGAGGAGGATTGGACACCCCTCGGATAAATGGTCGAATGTCAGGGATGGACAACTTCGGTCCTGGAGGATCACTGTCCTGCAGAGTTTAGCTCCAACTTGCCTCAACACACCTGTCTGAATTTTTTTTAGTATGCCTTGATTCGCTGGTTCAGGTGTGTTTAATTGGGGTTGGTGTTAAGCTCTGTGGGATAGTGGCCCTCCAGGAGGAGCATTGGACACCCCTCGGATAAATGGTCAAATGTCAGGGATGGACAACTTCGGTCCTGGAGGATCACTATCCTGCAGAGTTTAGCTCCAGCTTGACGGCTTGCCTCCGGCTAGGCCTTGATTAGCTGGTTCAGGTGTGTTTGATTGAGGTTGGAGCCTAAACTCTGCAGGACAGTGGCCCTTCAGGAGCAGGGTTGGACACCCCTGGGGTAAATGGTGATATGTCAGGAATGGGCAACTTTGGTCCTGGAGCTCCAACCTGCCTCAACACAACTGCCTGATGTTTCTAGTATGCCTAGTAAGACCTTGATTAGCTGGTTCAGGTGTATTTATTTGGGGTTGGAGCTAAACTCTACAGGACAACGGCCCTCCAGGAGCAGGATAGGACACCCCTGGGGTAAACGAAGGTATCTCACGGATGGCCAACTTCAGTCCCGCAGAGTTTAGCTCCAACCCTAATCATAAACATCTAAACAAGCTAATCAGTGTTTTCCAGGTCACTAGAAAGCTACAGGCAGGCGTGTTTAATTAGCGTTAGAGCTAGTGACAGTGGCCCTCCAGGACCGAAGTTGTCCATCCCTGTGGTGTGTAGTTGGCTAAAGTTCAAAGTCAGTTATCAAAAGTCAAAATTCAAGCTACCAACCTTTCCACAGATAAACAAACAGTGTTCCAACCAATCAGTGTCAGGGGTTTGGTGTTGTGGACTTTCGCTCCGCCTCCCTCACATCCCAGCACCAGTAGGAAAGTCCACAACACCAAACCCCTGACGCTGATTGGTTGGAACACTGTTTGTTTATCTGTGGAAAGGTTGGTAGTGCCGATTGTTTTTTTGGCATATCTCGGACCCTAGGCTGACCAGAGAGACGCGTTTTTTTCACAGACAATTTATGGGGCAGGCAGCGAGCGGATCGTGAAGAAAGGTCAGCTGAAATTGACACTTTATGTTTTAGGCTAGAAATCGCTGATACAACCTTTAAAGTAATAGTAGCGTGCACTGTTCATGTTGTAAGTGTGCTGCAAGACTAGATAAAGTATCAGCTAGATATCTAGCTAACATGACCTGATATTACTGATTTCTGGCACAGGCCCTCTAGAGCATGATTTCCAAACTATGTTCCTGGACATTTTGCAGGTCTCCTTAATCAATCAGGTGTATTTAATTGGTGATAGAGTTAAACTCTGCTGGACAGTGGCCCTCCAGGAGCAAGATTTGACACCCCTGGGGTATGTGAGGGATGCGTAACTTTGGCTCCAACCCAAATCAAATACACCTGAACAAGCTAAGCAGTGTCTTCCGGGTCACTAGAAAGCTACAGGCAGGTGTGTTTGATCAGGGTTGGCGCTAAACTCTGCATTACACTGGCCCTGCAGGACCAAAGTTGCCCATCCCTGTGGTATGTAAATGGTTGAACTTCTAGATAGTTATCAGTAATTTGTAGGTTAAAATTCAAGCTACAGTTAAAGTAAGAGAAGTGTGCACTGTTCGTGTTGTAAGTGCACTGCAAGACTTTTTAGATAAAGTATCAGCTAGTTATCTAGCTAACATGACCTGATACTACTGATTTCTGGCACAGGTGCTCTAGAACAGTGATTCCCAACCACGTTCCAGTACATTTTGCTCTCCTTAATCAAACATACCTGATTCAGGTCACCAGCTAATCATCTCCCTTGGCCACCACACTAATGAGTAGGGGTGCAACGGTTCAACTTACTCACGGTTTGTATCACGGTTTTAGAGTCACGGTTTCGGTACATTTCGGTACATGTGCTATGTTTAGGGAAAAAATTTTAAAAGTGAAGAAATACGAATAATCTATCTAACTAGAAGCAACAGCACAAATAAATACAATAGAGATACAATAAAATAAACAGATTTTTCGGGGGGTTTTTTTGGTAGGTCTAACATTAGTTTTTAGGTACTGAAACTGTTCCGGGCCCACCTCCTTCTATGCCTGACATTTCCTCTAAAGGTGTTTATTTTTAACCTTTTTTATTAACCAAAACATTTGTTTTGCCTTTTTATTCTTCTAATGCATGTTATAAAAAAAAAACCTCAAACAAACAAACTTTAAATTAAAACTATACTTTTGAATTTTGAACTTTTTAACATGTATAAAGATTTAAATCTCCTGAATTCTTTAATTCAGAGATTCTTTACAACTTCAGAGTGTTTTTTAAGTAAGTGAACCTGCCAAACAGAACAACAGGGAGATGCCAAAAGACCACTCACTAAACCTGTCCTTGTGAACTGGACTGACGGAATATCTTCTGTTTGTATCCATTGTAAAATAAACACACGAATGAAAAATACAGCAAATACATTCTAAATCTGTTGATGCTGGTGCTCATATATGCATAAACACCACTGACCCTTACAAGATCCACCTCTATGGGTGAGCATTCATTATAAAACACTCACAGGACATTCATTTTGACAACTATGAAAATATTTCATGCAAAAATACTATGGATCAGACCCCCGAAAGCGTGAATAGTTTGTGAATCAATAGCGGACGTATGCGTGCCTAGACTGCGATATACAAGAGTGTCATACATTACGCGTGAGTTCGTTACTATTACTCTGATCATACCTTTACATTAGCGCGATCGAGGGTTTGTTTCGTGCAGCCAAGAGATGAAGTAGAGACCTGTTTTCCCGCGGGGGTATAGGTTACTTTTATGCAGGTTTTTGCGGGCGGGAGTGGGGCAAAACATAAACGTCGTGGGCGGGAGCAGGACGAAATAACATATTTCTGCGGGAGAAATATTTGCGCGCGTTCTGAGGCGCGGGTTTGCACTCTTCGGATGAGCGCACACACAGATCTTCTCACTTCTCACTACGCGGATTTGCGTCTTATGGCTCTTAAATGTTGAAACTGGCAAAGCTTAAATGAGTTTAGTTCAAATCCAGATAGCAATGTGTCCTGTTCAGGTCTCACCTGCACACGAGCGCTATCAGCACCCGGGACACGACGGAATAATGACTGCTCATATTACAGCATGCGGCACTCGCATTGAACAAGAATGGTTTGTCCACGTTTTTTATTTAATCGCTGTTGTAAGTATTGATAAGTCAGAATGCGCATCCATCAACAGAAACATGCATTAGCTGAACCCTGTTTGTTTTACTTGTTGTTATTTAAAACATATTACAGATGTGTTGTCAGTTTCAAGTTGAACCGTGGTCCTGGTACGTACCGAACCGTAGGAGGAGAACGGGACGGTTCCGGTTTTTACCGAGAACCGTTGCACCCCTACTAAAGAGTGGATCAGTCAAATCAGGTGTGTTTTATTAGAAGACATCCAAAATATGCACTGTTTGGTTGTGCTCCAGAATCAGGATTGGGAAACACTGCACTAGTGCAACCTGGGGCCTAATTGACTTAATGATAGCTCACGGTGGATACATTGCAAGGCCCAAACCAGCAAACTTCAGGTTACAAAACCTGAGCTACATTACACTGCCGTTGTGTTCTTAAAACTACCCATTCTTACCAGGAACCAGTAGATGTTCATGAGGAGCAGGGCAAAGAGGAGCGTGTTGAAGAAGAAGTAGAAAGGGATGTCGGGAACCGACTGGATGCTGGTGACACAGGAGGCCCACAGCACTTTGAGGGGGAACCAGTACAAACGGAACCAAAACCTGCACAAATAACAAGAACAAGCTTGCTCACATGTAAAAGCAACTCGACATTCTCTGGCCACGGGCAAAAAGCTAATGCCCGCCCAGGACAGAGTTTGGGCAACCCTGCTCTAGTGTGTGCAAAAGAAGATTAAAAATGCCTGTGGTCTTCTACAGTTTTAAAATCAGTCAAGATTTGACAAATTTCTAGTGTGTCCCAAACTCTGCAGGAAAGTGAACTTTGACTGTTAAAGTGGCCCATCTCTGCTATAGATTTTTACATAGATTATTAAACCAAGAAGGGCCTGTTGCTTAATGGACATCTGTTGTTGTTGCATAGCATTCCCATCAACCTTTCCTAACCCTACCCAATCCTGCTTCTACAGATCTACCTTATTCTAAAGCAGGGGTGCCCAAACTCTGTCCTGGAGGGCCGGTGTCCTACAGAGTTTAACTCCAACCCCAATTAGACACACCTAAACCAGCTAATCAAGCTCTTACTAGGCATTTTAGAAACTTCCCAGCAGGTGTGTTGAGGTAAGTTGGAGCTAAACTCGGACCATGTTTGGGCACCCCTGCCCTAGAGGTCCAGAAAGTACTAAAAGTTTTGCCTGCTACATGTGGAGGATTGAGCAAACCAGTCCTTAACTTTAAGGCAGTGATCAGTTGATGGAAATGTTGTTCCAGGACCAACAAAGGATGTGTGCCTCCTTATGCAAATCTCTTTTAGGCTTGTTTAGCCAAGTTTTAACGTTGTGCATCAGTAAGAAAGCTGGTTTCTTGAACAACCGGCAAACCTCACCATGTGATGCTAAAGCTAACGGCTCCCATGTTGGACAGGACATCATTGATGAGGTACTCCTTCCCTCCCCGGGTCTTGAAGTAAACGTTGAGCTTGGTGAACTCCAACTGTATGTCATTGATGTCGTGAAGAAAGAGGACGAGAATGCCAATGTTGTGGTATCTGAGGACAATAATACAAACTCTTCTTAGTGGCATATAATTTGAGTTGATTATTTGTACATTTCATAAGTTCTTACTGTTGTAACTATGCAAACTAGAACTTCAATATCCATTTCGACAGGCTGTAGCATCTGCTTTAACTAAGCCAGTAAATTTGCCTGACCTGAAGGCATAGGAGAATGTGATCAGGGCCAGAGTGATGAAGTGATGCACCACCATGACAAGCGAGTCCTTCCTCCAGGCGTCCATGTAGATGGTGGCATATATGGAATGGCCATAAAAGCTGCCCTGGATAAGGTAAGCTATTGTGATATCAATGGGAACCGACATCCCGCTCTTCCAGTCTAACCCAAGAAAGAGAGAACAAACAAGTGACATCGAGTTCTCTGCGTGAACTCCACAACCATAAAAAGAACAACACTAGATTGCAATGACCTTGACTTTGAAAAAGTCGAACGCTGGCCTCATAAAACAGATAGTTGATACTGATATAGTAAAGATTGAGTTGTTCGTATGTTGCTCTCAAGGGGCAGTCACACCATCAGTGAATTGCAACCACAAAATGCCCTTCCTTTTCAATGACAGGTGGTGGCTTCCGGCAACAACAACAATCTTGGGCGTTGTGATATTCTTTATGCAAATTAGCAATGAGATGATACAGCAACAACCAATAGGAGCGTATATTGTGATCAGTGACCAGCAAAAATAGGGCTTCATTGTGTGGATAAGGATAGCAGATAATAGCAGATAAAGCAATATGTGTACTAAACAACTGAAATTATTCAGGCCTGTCAGGGTTTATAAAATTATTACATACATAAACAGGCCACGTGTTAAGTATGAAGCTTACCGTAAAATACAGATGGAGGGTTTTGAAAGAAGGAATAGCTAGTGAAAAACAAAAGGTAGGTGCTGTATGACCACGACATTGTGTAGAAGACCAGCTTCCACGCACTCTCCGGCATCTTTGAGACATCTTTTGGTAGGATACAACACCATTGTGCAAAAGGCTGTGAAAGACAAGAGAGAGGAATGAAATTACAGTGCTAGCATTTGCATAGCAGGTGCTCAATCGTCAACAAAGACGACATCTAGCAACCAAACTGCAGAGGATAAATCATGCTACACAATGCTACCAGGTAAAATTACCAACAGAAAAGTTAATTTGCCATGCTGTATACATACTTATTACATAGTAACTGACTCATTTATGCATTTAATTTGCTTGAAAGTGAATGTTAACATCGATTGTGTATATCTCCCCAGGTGCCTCAATGTTGGTGGGATGTCATCCAAATGTTTGAAAAACTCCTAAGCATTTCCACAAATTCACACTAAACAAAACAAGAAATAGTAAAACAACTTTGTGATTTCCTAGAGTAGGTTGAGCTATAAAAATGCCACTCTGATTAGCTCATGACATTGGATGACTCACAGCATCGGATGACTAACATGGCCCACTGACGGTAAAAGCCTCAAGCTAAAGTAGTACCTCATCTTTGCTAAACTTGGGTGCTTTGTGCATATGTTCATCTGTGTACTGACACGCCTTCACCTTATCTCTCCTGCGACAGACTATCCTGCATGTGACGGTGACAAAAGCCGAATGTCACCGTAACCGAAGATGCGATTAAAAGCTTGTCTTAATCATTTATCTATTCATGATCGCCACCGTTACCCGATCTGCACTCTACCTTGCGCTCAAGACAATCAGAGAAAGTAAGCCTTTGAAATGAGCCATATACATTGACACTGTGTCCCCACTCTTGTGGACGTAGGTATCACGTTTGCCTCTGATTGGCCATGAGGAAATGTGGCTCACACTGCAGGATTCTGCTCTCCGCCTCCACCCGCTGGGGTTATTTATAGAGGCCAGCTGTCACCGAAATGCCCCACCCCCGTTCGTCTATCGCTGCTTCGAGTCGAGGCCTCGAGGTTCAGGCTGACTGCTGCTGATGCTGGTGGCTGATGACTGCAGCTCACGGTTGTGATAGACAACACACATCCTTTCTCAGCTGAGCAGCCTGACATAACTCTGCGGTCTCATGGCCACAAATGATTCAAAGATGAGTTTAGGCTGGTCCCAAAAGACAACCACAAATGAGATCTTTAATATTCTAGTTGCTTGTACTAGAAGTTCAATAAAGATGCTTCTCAGATTGATCTTTTTTTTTTCTGGTAAAATGCTCAAAAGATGTGAGAAATGTCTCAGTTACCTCTTTTCTACCAGCATGAACCAGGTGCTAATTCAGAGCCAGTGCTATTGCTGGTTCAGGGTAAGAGTATAAAAAAAGCAGAAGCCATAGAAGTTAAAAAGGAATATTAGAAAAAAAAAAATTCAAAGAAGAAAAAGTAGTAGTAGAAAAAAATAGAAGAAGCAGAAGCCATAGAAGAATATTATATTATATCATATAATATTTTGGTAACACTTTACAATAAGGTTCATTAGTTAACATTAGTTAACCACATTAGTTAACATGAACTAATAATGAACTGCACTTATACAGCATTTATTAATCTTTGTTAATGTTAATTTCAACATTTACTAATACATTATTAAAATCGTGTTAACATTAGTTAATGCAGCGTGAACTAACATGAACAAACAATGAACAACTGTATTTCCGTTAACTAACGTTAATGAAGATTAGTAAATACAGTAACTAATGTATTGCTCATGGTTAGTTCATGTTAGTTAATACATTAACTAATGTTTAACTAATGAACCTTATTGTAAAGTGTTACCAATATTTTATATATTATATATTAAAATGTATCTATTCGTATTTTTTTTATTCCAACTTTTGTATTTAATGTTACTTTTTGTATTTAATGTTAGTTGTATGCACCATGGGTCTGAGAATAACGCAATTTTAATTCTCTGTATGTCCTGTACATGTGGCAGAATTGACAAAGTTGACTTGAGAAGTCAAAGAAAAAGTAGAAGTAGAAAAAAATAGAAGCAGAAGCCATAGAAGTCAAAGAAAAAGTCAAAGAAGTAGAAGTAGAAAAAAAATAGAAGCAGAAGCCATAGAAGTCAAAGAAAAAGTCAAAGAAGTAGAAGTAGAAAAAAATAGAACAGAAACCATAGAAGTCGAAGAAGTAGTAGTCGGAAAAAAAAGTCGAAGTAGAAGTCAAGGAAGTTATTAGTCAAAGAAGCAGAAGCCAAATAAGTCAAAGAAAAAATAAATTAAGAATAATTTGAAGAAAAAGAAGAGGAAGCAGAACCCATTGAGGAAGTAGAAGAAATAGAAGTCGAAGACAAAAAATTAAAGAGGTTGAATATAATAAATCTAAGAAGCAGAAGCCAAAGAAGGGGAAGGAGAAGTCGAAGAAAATGGAGAAACCATAGAAGCAAATGTCGAAGAAAAAAAATCAAAAGAAGCTAAACCATAGAAGTCGAAAAAGTAGAAATCGAAGAAGCAGAAGTCATAGAAGTAGAAGTCAAAGAAAATGTCAAAGAAGTAGAAGTAGAAAAAAATAGAAGAACTGAAGCCATAGAAGTCAAAGAAGTAGTAGTCGGGGGAAAAAAAGTCGAAGTAGAAGTCACAGAAGTCAAGGAAGTTATTAGTCAAAGAAGCAGAAGCCAAATAAGTCAAAGAAAAAATAAATTAAGAATAATTTGAAGAAAAAGTAGAGGAAGCAGAACCCATTGAGGAAGTAGAAGAAATAGAAGTCGAAGAAAAAAAATTAAAGAGGTTTAATATAATAAATCTAAGAAGCAGAAGCCAAATAAGGGGAAGGAGAAGTCGAAGAAAAAGGAGAAACCATAGAAGCAAATATTGAAGAAAAATAAATCAGCTAAACCATAGAAGTCGAAAAAGTAGAAATCGAAGAAGCAGAAGTCATAGAAGTAGAAGTCAAAGAAAATGTCAAAGAAGCAGGAAGCTATAAGTCGAAGAAAAATGCGAAAAAGCAGAAGCCATTGAAGTCGAAGAAGCAGGAAGTCATAGCAGTCGAAGAAAAAAAAAATCTAAGCAGAAGCCATATAAGTCTTAGAAGTAGTCATAGAAACAATAAACAAATAGAAAAACAAGGCAGAGGTCATAGAAGAAGTCAAAGTAGAAGTCGAAGAAAAAAACTGAAGAAGCAATAAAGGTCAAAGTCGAAGAAAAAAACTGAAGAAGCAGAAGCTATACAAGAAGTCGAAGAAAAAGTCGAAGAAGTACAATTTGAAGAAAAAGTAGAAGCAGAAGCCATAGAAATCGAAGTTAAAGAAAAAAAATCTGAGAAGTAGAAGGGTATGAAGTATGATCAAAAAGTATGATCTTCTACCGATAACCATTTTATTTATTAAGGATTTTAGCTATGCTGTCCACATCAGTTTCATAGATCCGTCCTGTTTGTCAACCGTGTTTAATTTGAGTCTCTTGTCATTTCTCCTTAGGAATTGATGAAGAAACTTGAACGTAAATGAGTTCCCCAAAAAGTCTCCTAAGCTTTGGAGGACAACCCTGTGAGCAGTAGAAGTTTCCTCTGGGAATGCAGTCTTGTTATGGAAGACACGTTACAACCCATATTAGGCCGCCAACTACTTCTCATTCTCCCAGCACATGAACAGCAAGCAAAAGCGAGGGCTGAACCTGGTGACCGAATGCAACTGAGACACGTTTTGTTTTGGGGTCTCGTGCAAGAGCTGACCTATCGGATAAACATGCAGTTGCCATGGCAACTGTTTGAGGATGGCAGGTGCTTTCGTAAAATAAATACGAGACAAATGACAACAAACGCAGTGGAAAAGAACAAACCCATCTCCCACATATGTAAACGGCTTTCCATCACACAAAGTCATTTCCCTACTGGTTCGATGTTCTCTTTGGATTTGCATTGTGCTAGAAGATCAACTTAGAGATTAAACAAAAGCCGAATGACAACAAACACAATGAAAAAGAACAAGCCCATCTCCCACATATCTAAACAGCTTTCCATTTCTCATTGTCTTAACATTTCCTTCAGCTTGGTGTTTTCTTAGGATCTGCATTACTTTAAAAGAGCATCTTAAAAGGACAGTCCGCCAAATATTCTGTCATTGTTAAAGGGTTAGTTCACCCAAAAATCTAAATTCTGTAATTAATTACTCACCTTTATGTCGTTCCAAACCCGTAAGACCTTGTTTCATCTTTGAAACACAAATTAAGATGTTTTTGATGAAATCAGAGTGTGTTCTGACCCTGCATAGACAGCAAAGCAACTGACATGTTCAAGGCCTAGAAAGGTAGTAAGAACATTATTAAAATAGTCCATGTGATATCAGTGGTTCAACCATGATTTAACAAAGCTATGAGAAAACAAAAATAATGTCTACAATAGACACATGTTAAAGACAGTACTACGAGAGCACCACCAGTGCACGGCATCAGGGTTCAACAAGAAATTGTTAAATAAAGTTGCTATTTTTGTTTTCTTTGTGCACAAAAAGTATTCTCGTAGCTTCCTAAAATTACAGTTGAACCACTCATGTCCCTTGGACTATTGTTACGTCTTCCTACTTTTCTGGGCCTTGAACATGGTAGTTGCATTCCTGTCTATGGAGGGTAAGACAGCACTTGGATTTCATCAAAAATATTTTAAGTTGTGTTCCAAAGATGAACAAAGGTCTTACAGGTCTGGAACGACATGAGGGCGAGTAATTAATGACAGAACTGGTAAACTAACCCTTGAACTCATTTTCATGCCTTTCTTAACCAATATTTTTCCTTGAAGGTGTATCTGAATCTTCATGCAACTTGTCGTTTGGATCACTTTTGTCAAATGTTGCCACTTGTATGTAAGTCAAATGAAGATTCTTCAACTAATGTGTTCCA
The DNA here is from genome assembly GCF_049309525.1 of Garra rufa. Taxonomy (NCBI): domain Eukaryota; kingdom Metazoa; phylum Chordata; class Actinopteri; order Cypriniformes; family Cyprinidae; genus Garra; species Garra rufa. The sequence continues at coordinate 2,126,726 of NC_133367.1, forward strand.
TACAGGTTAGAAAACCACACAAGGGTGAGTAAATCATGACAATTTTCATTTTTTGGTGAAAAGGGACTCTTGCATTATGAGAGTGCTAAAACCATAGACTGTAAAAAATATGGACGTAGTATCCGTGACGTCACCCGTAGGATTCTGAAGCGCTATTTTGAAGCCTGTTGTGGGCGGGATTCGGCCGTCGCCATCTTGGAATCGCGTCACCGCGCGTCACTCCCGGATAATCAAAAATGGGCAAAAAGGCGGGACGTGGGTGGAGCTGGTTGCCAAAACCACGCCCGCCTAGCGCGACAGTGGTGACAGCAGCGGCAATCCCCCTGTCACTCAAGTGGCCACACCCTTAATTATGCTGAACTTTAAGGCTTAATATAACTTAAACGGATGAGTTATAAAACAATTCACCCCCCTCACAGTTGACATGAAGGGCAAAACTAGCTATATAGACCAAAACCATTTTTTGAACCAGGCTGTAAACATACTTTTTTCTGCTGTAAAGTTGGGCATTTTAACATGGGGAGTCAATGGGACTGACTCTCTTTTGCAGCCAGCCTCAAGCGGCCAGTCGATGAATTGCATTTTAAGACACTTCCGTGTTGGTTTCAATAGAGAGAGCGGGAGGTTGCCCCTTGGCTAAAACATAAACATTTCAGATCGTAAAGAGATCCGGTCAATAAAACCCTTTCCCCAATTCTCTGAGGGAACATGTTGTAATAAAAGAGACCAAAGTATCTCAAGAGGGCCAGATGGAGCTGCAGAGCCTCATCTCATACTCATTTACCCCTAAAAGACCCTCCACTTTCCTTCCTGTTGGGGTTAAGTTATATTTCCTTAAGCTTTGATTGTTCTTGGAATGACTAGTTTGTTTTCCGCCATCATCTTGAGTGAAAATGATGTATCTGATCAAGAGATCAGAGTAGACGTATCAGGGTGGTGCAAAGAGGAAGGAAGGATGCGGACGTTTTTAGATGCCCACTGATAATGGCATGCAGTTCACGCTCTTGAGCACCAAACATATTCACAATACATCAATACAAGCATCTGGAAATGTGCAATTTATAATTTCTCTGAAATTAACAAGTCCTTTAATTGTCTTTCAGGGCCGATATATGGGGATGCACATTTAGAAGAACCTTTAGAAGAATCTTCTATCATTGTTTCAAAATGTGGACAATCTTTTAACGTAAGTAAATATAAGGATTAATAGACCTGCTGCTGTCGCAATTATGTTTGTTCAGCACGTGATAAGAATGTAAATCGTTCAAACCCATCTACTATCTAAAAAGCTGATGACCTCTGTCTGTACGAACAACATGATGTTCCTTTGGCAGCTCTTCAGACAGCTGATGTTGTTTGCTTGAACATGATATTGTTCTGTGTTTTGCTTTGAGTGGACTGATTACTGAAAATATCCTCCGGTCCAGTGAATAGTGATCATCCCAGTCTCATCAAAGGTCAAAACAGCATGCGTTCGGCCACCCAGCACGCAGTCAACACCTTGCTTTTTTCACATACACAGTTTACAGTCCTGGCCAGATGGCCTTGTGCTAGTCATCCATCCAGTCTGGGAACGTGAAAGTGCAAGGGAACTTAAAAAATGAATGGGCCTCATTAGAACTAAGAGCTCATGCCATAAATTGTTTATTAGGCAACATGGAGATTCGTCTAAAAAGCAGGCGGAAAGATCATGTTACGTACCGCACGTATGTGTTCGAGAGTGCAGGACATAGTCCACAAAGCACTTCAAAATCTGCAGACTATGGCAGATATTATCTCACAGGACATACAAGATAATCTTGAGGCCAAAGTACAATAGGCTAAAACTGCAGAGTTCAGACAGCCAAAAAGCAGCTTCAAAAGGGCTCAATGTGACTTGTGTACTATGTTTATGGGTTCAAGCGTGTGACGCTGAAACCTTATTGTAATTGTTAGAATGGACACGGATCAGCGATCGCCATATAAAACTGATCGTGCAGATCAAACCGTAGAGTCACTGAGACTTGGAACTTGGGGGGATGGTAGTACTCACACCTCAGACAATGTCTCCAAAGCTTACCCAAAGCAGCCTGAAGGGGGCTCTACAGCGATCAAAAGTACAAAATCACTCATAACTCCTAAACTGGCAGGCTCAAGTGTTTTATGTCATTAAAATTTGGGGGTATTTTGCAAATTAGTCCTAGAGCAGTGCAGAAAGATTCTCTGGAGGACGAATATCAATAATTATATATATAAAAAAGGCAAACTTTCAACTCACCGTCGCAAAGGGATGCCAAAACGTTCAAAAGGGCCGAGGCCTCTTTAAGTAAAATGCCTATAACCCCTTAACGGAATGAGATATCTCCACCAAACACTTGTGTAAAAGCTCAATCTGAGGTTTAGGACAAAAATCGTTGAGCTTGGCCACTTAGTGGTGCTATAAGAAGAAAGAAAAATTACTATTCCTATGCAACCATTTGTCCTATCATACGTCTATAAGGACATTTGTGTATCTCAAAAAAAACATGGCCGCCATTGGCCGATGAAGTTTGAGCACCTATTAGACATGGTTAATGGAGGCCGACTCACGGTTTGACTCACGGCCCCAAAGGTCTGTGAGAAATCTGAAAGAAATCAGCCAATATCACGTTTTCCAAGGTTGTAAAAGATTGTGTATTGCCCGGTTTTTCGCATATACATGTGATATTTGTATCATGTGATAGAACTCCTCATTCCAGACAACTTTGCCTCTAGAACCTGTCAATCAAATAGTTTCTTAAATGATTGAGAAGATGTAAAAAAAAAAACACTTTAGCAAACTAGTCTTAGGTTTTTTGCTCAGTCTGGAAAAAAACACTGCAGTACAATTTTATGGACTCTCTAGGATAATAATTGACCCTTTGGGATGCTATAACAGGGTCATTTAGAAAAGGGGCCTGTCCAAATTTACCCAAAACCCTATAAAGCCTAAAGGAAAACTCAAAACTTCACGAAACCTGGTAAACATATGCCACGGGGGATTCTACACAAGCATGCAAAGTTTTAAGGAGATCTGACCACAGCTGGCGCTACAACAGTTATAAATGTTACAAAACATAATATTTCTATGGTAAATTGCCTGTATTTGCAAAAAAAAGGCTTTAAAACGCTTTAACCCTGGTAATCACTGCTTGCAGCTATATTCTATTATGTCTTCTGAAGACGTGCCATAGCTTTGAGTTAAGAACAGACCCATATTCAAATCATTCATCACTAGAAACCATAACATCTTCCCCAGCAATCTTTGACACATTAAATGAATTAAAAGGATTTGGAGCCAGATTTACTAAACAGGGCAAATTAGCGCTTCCATAAAAGCGCTGATGAGAAAATTCTGCGTGTGATTTATTGACAGTGCGCACATTAAAGAACACAGACGCAGCCAAAACATTTCCATAATGACCAGCGCAATCTACCAAGAGCCGCGCAAATTACTGGCTGTTTTAACGGCTCCACGTATTTTAGGTCAGATCTTTTCAGTGAATCAGTTCATCCAGTTCGTTTACAAAGTTATTTGGTTTTTAGGTTTAACTCGCTGACTCAATCATTCCGGGGTGGAATAATGTGTTCCTCATTTAAACCTAACCTATGACTCCAAGAAGGTTCTACTTTGGTAAACTATTTCCTAAAGAGGCCTTTTGCCACAAGTTTACCAGAATTCCTTCTGGTTCCCTCTGATTGTGAGCAATGGTTTGATCATCTGGCTAAATGTTGACTTTGAAGCCAGGGGACACCCTGCTTCACGGACAGGGATATTATTAGCCAAGAAGCACAAGTTATTCAGGCCTGACACACTGATAAGTGACTAACGGTCTGTAAGCGACCAATGCTTATCTCTTTAGTTTCAAAGCCATGCCTGTTTTTAATCACAAACTACAGTGCTGCAACTCTTTGCCAAGACCTCAGTGTCTCTTACACAAGGGTTACAAACCAGACAAGGTCTTGACACGTCACATATTTCCGCATAAACATCGCGCCAGCTGCCCTGCGCCATCCGTCAGGGTTTCTCAACATGCTGAGAGAAAAGAATTTACAGAAGGGGAACTAAACCGCAGCCCAGAGCAAACATGATCACAGGGGGCCTGTGAATCATGGCGGCATTGATCCCGCTAATTGCAGTACATGTGCTGAGCCAGCGAGAGTCGTAAACGCACTTGAATGTCATGTTTCCGCCCCACACGTTTCAGGGCAGGAAGTGAAACTAGTTGCTACCCCAGCTAGGCCAAAAATAAGCATCGAATGCAAAATGTGGGGATATTATAATCCCAGAAGCGAGGCAATTTGGTAAAGTTCGTGGCTAGGAAACTTGATAGTAATATGACTTGTTTGCATAGCCGTCTTTGCATGTAAAAGTAGTTAAAAGGTAAAATGCAAAGTTAAAAAGTATGCAAAAATAGCTTGTGTGCACATTGCAACTTCATGTGGAGAGTTTCAAATGAATTACGTTGGCCTGCGAACAGCGAGCAAACCCTCTGAGGACTACAGTACACCACAAACACGTTTTACACTCACGTTTTACACTCACAGTGGAAATAACGACTTGTCAACTTCTGCATCAAGTGTCAAGACTCCTGCAGTCCATGAACAACAAGACTTTTGAGTCTACATGAGTGGTATTCTCATGCACAACCAAGTATGGGTAAAAGTACTAGTGGTACTTGACTTAAAAAACACACTTTACTACATCTAGATGCACAAGTGGTGATGCAACGTCTAATGTTTCGAAACCACTTCAAATATTCATTGAGGCGCCAGTGATGCAATATAAATAATCAATATCAGTCTGTCACTTGTTGCATTTGCATTGATAGTGACTCCTTCAGTATATTTACCTCAAAGATGTACACGGTCAGTCCCTTGCGCACCTTGGTCCACATGACCACGCACATGAAGAACATGAAGATCTCCGTCCAGGTTATGTATGCATGATCCAGCAAGGTTCTTCTGGACCGCTCCAGTCCACAGTCTTTACAGTCTCTGAAGGCACTGAACATGACTGAATAAGCTCTGGTGATGAGCTCCATATAGCTAGGCATGATCTCCAGCTCCATGCCAGTGCTGGAGGAACCATCATCCATGTGATTGGTGGCCATTATATTAGAAATACTATAGTTGCTGCTATAAGAGCAATGGAGACGCACAATGCTAAAGCTGCTGTAAACCTTAAGCTGATTAGTGTCTCTGAAGTTCTCCTGTCTTCTAAATTAAGACCAATGCTAATTAACAAATTATGCCAAACAAACAGATTCCGACATGAACCCCTAATTCCAAGAGAAAAGAGATATTATTATTTGATATCCTATACTGCATATATGCCAATGTCAGCCATTGGGGTTTAATGTCTTTAGTGTGTCACCATCATCTGCTTAAATGGCCCGTCTATAATATTCACTATAGCGCTATGGTGACAAAATCCATTGCACAATATATGAATCAGCATGCCTGCATTAGAGTTCCTATATTGTAAATTCAAGCTGATGGCTTACAATTGAAGCATTCTGAGCAATCCTGAAATGAAAGGTTCATAAAACCATTCCGCGCATGTGATGTATGTCCACACGCAAAATTCATGTGCCAAAATAGCGCGTCCTCTTTCCGTCATTCAGTATATATAACATGTCCTCTGGGTTTCATCTCATGTGGAGAGGTTTAAAGCAGAAATTATCCTTCGGTATGTCCATATGTGGGTCGAATATAGAAAACAGGTTAAAAAATAAAAATCGCCAGATGAATTCTAGACTCAAATGAACCTGCGCAGAAAATCGCGCAGCGATATGTGATATATTCACAGACGCAGAAAGACAAAAAACAAAAAAAAACACAGATGTCTATGAAAATGTGTCTACAATCAACCTATAGCCTCCCGTGAGAAACGGCAGACGCGCCGCGCTGTGAAGAAGTTGAGCTTAGTGAACAAAAAAGCAGACGATGTCCCTGTGATCATGTTGGACGGTTCTTTTGAACGACTCGGAGGAGTCGATTCGCAAAGCGAATCACTTGATGAATCACTTCTGTAGCCGTCGCAAGAGGTATGTTTGGGTGTAGAAAATGTACGATTTCTGCCAGAAAAAAATAAAAAAGATTAAGTATCGCAATATATTAGGTTACAATAGTTTAATCGCGCATGGCGATTAAAATGGTGGCATTTGGAAATACCGTCAGCATCTCAAAGCAACAAACTGGGCATCGCAACTAAGTATAGGCTAAAAAAACAAAGATATTAGGCTAGTTTATATAAACTAATCAATTACGTTGATAAAAGTTTAATTTAACTTAATATATCTTTATAGACAACGTAATACTGTTCGAACGAACCGTTCGAACAAACCGAATCGCTAAAATGACTCGGACTTAATAACTCAAGCGGCGGCCCGTTATCTTCAGACAGATTACACGCGCGCGCATGCATGCACACACGCACACACACAAGAACGGGGACTGGTTTAAAGCGACAGTAGCATAATTATCAGGTAGACCAGAGCATCTATTAATATGTGTCTCCGAAAGGGGAAGGAAATTCAGAGGCTTTGTTTATTATCAAGAGGCTAGGTTTCAGAACTGACGTTAATTCAAGTAAACTTCATGATGACTAACAGGACATCTGCTTGATGTTACTTGTAAAATTCACTTTCTGTAATGAATATATGACCACAAAACCTTGTAAGTAGCACTATTTGTAGCAATAGCCAAAAATACGTTGTATTCAAAATGATGGATTTTTCTTTTATAAATGCCAAAAATCATTTGGATTTTAAGATCGTGTTCAATAAAGACAAAAATCACACTGTATATATATATTCAAACTTAATTTTTGTTTGGTAATGTGCATTGCTAAGAACTTCAGTTGGGCAATTTAAAGGCAATTTTCTCAATATTTACTTTTTTTGTTGTTGTTGTTGTTGTTGTTGTTGTTGCGCCCACAGATTCGAGATTTTCAAATAGTTGTATCTCAGCCAAATATTGTCCTATCCTAACAAACCATATATCAATGGAAAGCTTATTTATTCAAAACTCACCCTTATTGACCCTCTGGACTGCCAAAAAGGACCCTTGTGATGGGTTTTGTGGTCCAGGGCCACAAATAATAATCTATACTAATGTCATTATGAATATATCACATTAGTATAGATTGTTTAAAACATTATAGGCCCTCTAGTTAAATTACCAATAATCTAATGAAGATGTTAAGACTATATCGCTGGAGGCTTAGTTTAGTCTTATTATTGTATTTGGCTATTTTAGTCATTTATTATTTGATGACAAACCAAAATGGTTCAACATGACATTCAAATGGGAATTGTGTGCCCTGTGAAATACCCATCCTTGAATGTACTTCTTTTTTTTGTAAATGACCCATAAATGTATTTGTGACCCTGGACCACAAAACCAGTCATAAGGGTCTTTTTTTTTTTTATTGAGATTTATACATAATTTGAAAGCTGAGTAAATAAATAAAGATTTCCAATGATGTATGGTATGTTAGAATAGGACAATATTTGGCTGAGATACAATTATTTGAAAATCTAGAATCTGAGGGTGCAAAAATATCTAAATATTGAGAAAATCGCTTTTAATGTTGTCCGAATGAAGTTCTTAGAATATCAAAAATTAAGTGTTGATATATTTACGGTAGGAAATGTATCTTCATGGAACATGATCTTAATATGCGTATGATTTTTAGCATAAAAGAAAAATAATTTTGACCCATACAATGTATTGTTAGCTATTGCTACAAATACACCCATGCTACTTCTTCTTATGACTGGTTTTGTGGTCCAGGGTCACATTAAGTTGATTCATTAAAAAGCATTTAATAAAAAAAGTATATTAAAATGATATTTTAGAGAATTTGTCCTAAACACAGCAATACAACGTAATAACACTAGGCGGCGCCATCGGGCTGTGTAACATCCCATAATGACGCACTGCTTTTCTTCCATATAAAAACCATTTAGTGAAAGGTCTGATTAGTAATTTTAAAAGTAGTATTCATTTTTCAAATATCATTCCTGTCGATTTTTTATCGTGCTATAGATTATCACCATCTGTGGTCGCAGGTGTTTGGGCTGTTTGTGTTATCAGCCACTGAAGAGGATGTCATATGGTTTAAGACTTTCTGGTGTTTATTTACAGCCACCGGATGTTTCTGAATGTGTTCCATTTATAAACGGAAAAAACAGGTCAAAGACATCCGCTGAGGATTGACTGGATGTTCAAACTGCGTCGTACCTTTCACGGAAAGTTAACAAAGTACAAAAACATATACACATAATAAAACTCTCAGCCACGTTAGCGTCCAAATATTTCTCACGGAAACAACTGGCCTGAATGAAACGTCCACAAGCTCGACGGCCATGTTGTTTACACTAAACAAATCGCTAGTTACGCGAGTCCCCCCTTCATTGTTCAGCAGAATTTCCTCTGGGAAATTTTCAGCCTTGGATTTTCGCAAGGATAATGACGGGAAACCATATGGAAGGCCGTCCGCGCGGGGTTTTCTAGCTTCTGATTGGCCCGTCGGCCTTCCATACTCGAGCGCGATTGGTCAATCAGAACGTCACTCACAGAGCGCCTTGGACCCTCAAGTTTGAAACTTTTCGAAAAGGTGGAGTCAGGTTACAAACTCTGGTGGTAACCAAACGCGAAAAGAGGGAGAAGAAAACGATTGAATTATTTACACCAGCGGCGCAGACCCAACGCGTACCTGTTGGGAGACTTCTTACCGTCTTTGTAAGATATAACAAGCCTTATTTATGTGGCTGTAGGTTGTTTGTTGGCTGTCAGGGGTGTTTAGATGGAGGTTTGAAGAACGAAAGTTGCTCTTTAGACGCCCAGTATCCGGTTCAAATAGGAGAGAGGTGAGTGAGTTTATAACTGCCTTCGATAACACATATTCTGCACATATTAAGACATATTGTCCGTCTGTTTTTGTATGAAATTTTTTTTTTTTTCACAGAACACGTGCTTTTTTATTATTGACTGAGGTGATTTTGTATATTGTTTATTTAGTGATGTAAATTCATAAAGTTATTCTGCACTGAACAAAACAGAAATTGTGCTTCTAACGCCAATTATAACCTTTACATTGTATAAATAACAGAATATTATGAATGTTATGTCAACACTGCATGTAAAGCATATTTGAGATGAAGGCTAATACAATGGAAAGTCTGTAAGAGTAACAGGCCGGTAACTCATTGACAGAGATGGGGGGGGGGACTGCAAAGTTCACGTACATGGAGGCTTTGGTTGTAACCTAGGAAACATTAACCGTCAGTGTGCTTTCAGTTGTCTGGGATGTGTCTTCAGGTAGTCTGAAGCCTCACTGCACTAGTTCTGCACCAGTTTGTGCTTATTATGGGCTTTAGGGCTCTTGCTAACTGGAGTTAATTGCATGCAAATACATTTCCAAACAAAGACCTATCAAGGCTTTGTTGACATGCATACTCTGGAGATGAGAGTCAGGTCGTTGGATAGACAGTGAAGAACATGCAGTTTTTGTTCTTGGAGGCACGTCGATGCTGACTACGCGTTTTTTGTGTCTGGAGACAGTGGATGCAGAAAAAAAAACATCCGTCTTAGGCGGTTTAACTTGTCAAGGTTGCAAGGCAATGCCATGGAGGCCACATTTGACCTTTTTTTTTTGGGAAAAACCTGGAAAACTTTTTTTAAAATGTCATTTGAACAATTTAGTTACTTAATATTTACACAGAAATTGTTTATGTAATAGTTGAATATAATATGTGACCCTGGACCACAAAACCAGTCATAAGGTTAAATTTGACAAAACTGAGATTTATACATCATATGAAAGCTCAATAAATAAGCTTTCTATTGATAAATGGTTTGTTAGGATCTGACAATATTTGACTGAGATACATCTATTTGAAATCAGAAATCTGAGGATGCAAAAAAAATCAAAAAGACAGAGAAAATCACCTTTAAAGTTGTCCAAATTAGGTTCTTAACAATGCATATTACAAATCAAAAATTACATTTTGATATGTTTACAGTAGGAATTTTACAAAAAATCTTCATGGAACATGAACTTTACTGAATTTCTTAATGATTTTTGGCATAAAAGAAAAATCAAAAATTTTGACCCATGCAATGTATTTTTGGCTCTTGCTACAAATATACCCCAGCGACTTAAGACTGGTTTTGTGCTCCAGGGTCACATATATACATGCATACAATGTTATAATTATTTAAATAATATTTTTGTTTTAAGTTTTTCCAAGTTCATTTGAGCAAGAGATGTACACAAAATTGCACAAGATTGACTAAATATTTATTAAAAAAAATAACAGAAATTATTAATTATATAATGATTAAATAAATAAACATGGCATGCAGAATGTAAAATATTATAATAATTTTAATATTTATTATTTAATAAACAATTTACAGCCAAAATGTGTACAAAAGTTGCACAATATTTACTCAAAAATCACAAAAATAGTTTATATATTTATATTATGTATTTATGTGTGTGTTTATATATATATATATATATATATATATATATATATATATATATATATATATAATTTAGTTATTTAATTATTTAAATACAAAATATTTAATAATTTAATGACAGCAAAAAAGTTATTTATTTTTGTTATTTAAGTATCTTAATTGCAAATTATTTATATTTAACAAATAAAAATAATAGTTATTATTATTATTATTATTATTAATTTATTAATGCTAAATTAATAATTATTTAAATATTAAATAAATAAATAAATATAACATAAATATGTACAATATTATAATAATTTAAATGTTTCTATCCACAACATATGTAATTATTTGATAATAATATGTAATCTTAATTGCAAATATTTATTTATTAATTAATTGATTAATAATAATGTCTTAATTGCAAAACATTTTATTTAACAAATAAAAATAATAATAGTTTTTATTAAGTATTATTATTAATAGTAAGTTAATAATTGTTTTTATTATTAAATAAATAAATATAACGTGTATATATATGTATACTATTATAATAATTAAAATTGTGTTTATATTTTGTATTATACGTTTTTCCATTTCATTTGAGCAAAAGAAATGTACACGAAAACATTTACTCAGAAATCACAAAAAATTAATAATTATTTAATAAATAAATATAACGTGTAACATGCATATGTGCAATATTACAATAATTTAAATATTATTTATATCACAGCATAAGTAATTATTGAATAAACAATTTAATTAAAACAAAAAATGCACAATATTTACTAAATTGCTTATTAAAATTATATATGACATTTAGTTATTAAATATTGTTACTTAATTATTTAAGTCGCAAAAATATTGATATTTTTATACAAAAATATTTAATCATTGCAAAAAGTGTATTTTTTTACATTTTTAAAGTTACTTATTTTTGAATACAATATTGCTTAATTGTCTTAATTTCAAAGTATTTTTATTTAACAAATCAAAAATATAAATGGTAGTTATTATTATTTAAATTATGAAGTCATGTAGACTCGTATATGGAGTTTACACGGCTGTCTCTTCAATGCATTTATTTAAACAAACAACAGTTTGGTTTGCTTATCTTGTCGACATCTCGTATCCCCCGATCGCTAATTCTGTCGAAGAGACTCGCTCTCGTAATGAACGTCGCAGGCTTTGATCACCTTTGTGCAAAAACACATTTAGTCGACCCAAACCTTTATTCCTAAATTGGTTCATGCATTATTAAAACGCAGGACTATTTTGTGAAACCGCTGAATAATTCATGCCACCGCAGGCTTCTCTAGATCTGTGTGGCCAGGAAAAAAAAAAAAAAAAGAGAGAGTGCATTTTTCACAACAGTTTGACTATACCCCTAGCACAGCAGATGATCGATAAGAGACCAAACGCAGCAAGCAAGAGCAAAACCACATGCTGCTATTACATGCTGTGCTTCTGTTACCTGAAAACCGAGTTAGATGTTAGTTGGCGTTTGGACAGAGGCCCTTTTGTTGCTTTACCAGCTTCAGGAAGCTTGTTCCTTGGTTCCTCAAGGCCTTGGAGCGAAATGATCCAATAGGTGCAGTTCCAGCATCTACCAGCAGGGAGCTAACAGCCAAACCTACAGGTGAAATCACTCACACCCTTAACACACCTGAAACAATCAGTTCAGACAGACAGGCATGGCTCAGTGATCTCCAATGTTCTCCAGCGTCCTCCACAATCTCTTGGTTTCCAACTCCTCAATCATGGAGAGCGCAACCTTATACCTTCATGAAGGTGAGTGTTGGCTTCTGGTTGATGCTGAGCAACTGAAACCCCCAGTTTCTTGTTACAGCGCCTTTGTCCAGCGCTGAATCAAACACCGCGAGCGTTGCTGGGATATCTGTGGTCCGAAGTTGTTCGTTTCGCACTAGTCTCTGTTGTTACATGAGCTTTTATGTCTTGTTTTGTTTCCACCCATGTTAAACTCGCCACTAATGATAATGTTGCGAAGCCCAATGTTGCTTGGCCAGCGTTCAGCTATTTTATACTTCTGCAGTTGGCAGAGAAGAACATACTCCTCACGTTTTCAGAGTTGTATCGGTGGCCTGGAAACCCATTTTCCTTCCGAGACTAGATTAGCTCAGGATTTTTTATTGATTTCAGTGTCATCTGTTTTGTGGGAGTACGTTTACAGCAGTTATTAGAGTCCAAACGCTTTTCGATTTGGTTGTAAACATGCGAAATGATTTGGCGTTTTTCTGTCGGGAGTCCAGTCTCACCAAAACAATTTGCCTTTGATCTAGACTTTTCTCGCCGTTCTCGACTTTCCCAGGGACTCGAGTCACATCAAACGTGCCTTTTCAAAGCAATGCAAATGGAGTGTGTGCAAAAAGACAAGCCGCCGCTCTCAGACCACGCACAGTATCACTTCCTAATGACTTCTGCGGTTTAATTAGCAATGGTTCAGACTTGAAGGGATTCGGTTGTGAGCGACACGTCTCCAGGGAGCGGTCATTTCGAGAGGGGGAAATTGTCCTGTCAGGCCTTTGCGAGACTTAGGAAGTCCATTGTTTTGTTAAAGCTACACTTTAGAGGCATTTGCCTTGTGAGAACGGAAATGCATGGATGTTTTGTTTGTATTGTTTAGTTGCATACAAAGTTTGTGAATTGGCCATCACCTATGTATGAGCTAGCAGGAAATATACAGTTGAAGTCAAAAGTTTACATACACCTTGCAGAATCTGCAAAATAAGAGGGATCTTAAATGCATGTTATTTTTTTAATATAGTACTGACCTGAATAAGATATTTCACATTAAATGTTTACATGTAGTCCACAAGAGAAAATAATAGACCCCCAAAAGTTTACATACACTTGATTCTTAATACAGTTGTTACCTGAATGATCCACAGCTGTTTTGTTTTGTTTGTTTAGTGATTAGAGTTCATGAGTCTCTTGTTTGTGTCTGCTGTTCTTCAGAAAAGTCCTTCAGATCCCATACATTCTTTGGTTTTTAAGCTTTTTTTGTGTAGTTGAACGCTTTCCAACAATGACTACACATGTTTTTGAGATCCATCTTTTCACACTGAGGACAACTGAGAGACTTCAAATGGTTCAAATGGTCACTGATGCTCCAGAAAGAAACACCATGCATTAAGAACCTGGGTGTGAGAACTTTGACAGAATGTTCTTTGCCTAAATGTCATATTTATTTCATTTATTACTGCCCTTCAGAAGCTACAAAAGCTACTTATGTTTCCCAGAAGACAAGAGTTGCATTTACCCTCATCTTCAAATTCAAAAGGTTTTCTCCCCTGCAGAGTTCTTCCTTCTGGAGCATCAGTGAGCGTTTGAACCTTCTGTAATCGTTGCATATGAGTCCCTCAGTTGTCCTCAGTGTCTAAAGATGGATCTCAAAATCATTCAGTCATTGTTGGAAAGGGTTAAAATACACAAAAATGCTGGAAAACTAAAGAATTTGTGGGACCTAAAGGACTTTTCTGAAGAACAGCGGGCAGCTGTTCAGGACAAACAAGGGACTCGTGAACAACTATCACTAAACAAATCCAGCTGTGGATCATTCAGGTAACAACACAGTATTACGCATCAAGTGTAAACTGTTGAATAGGGTCGTTTTTATAAATTCAGCTGTTATTTTCTCTTGTGGACTATATGTAAACAACTTATGTGAAATATCTTATTCAGGTCAGTACTGAATGAAAAAAGTAAAATAATTAACATTTTGCAGATTTTGTATGTACACAGGGAGTTGTTTCAGAAACCGTTTAATGTCTTGCCTCTTTGAAGTAAAACCTTTTGAAGTCTTCATGTTGCATGAATGTCTGTTTCATACACTCATAAAAATAAAGGTTCCACTTTTTTTTTTTTTTTGCAGAGATGCCATAGAAGGTCCATTTTGGGTTCTCCAAAGAACCTTTTAACAATCTGATGAACCTTTTCTCCAATGGAAACATTCCATGGATGTTGAAGGTTCTTCATTGAACTGTGTAGAGTGTTTTCACAATGCGTCATCAGTCGGCCATATTGGCATCACAGAATGTAACCAATGCCACTGAACCAAACAAAACTTGCATGTTTTGCTAATTATAGCTACTAAAAATGGTCAATTATTGTCTATTTTGGGCTGTACTAATCGGTCAGACAAGGAAAAACATTTGCAGTTAAAGACTGCCAAAAGTTCTAACAAATTAAGGAGAAGAGTGTTTGGCCAAACTGAATCAGGATTTCCAGGGCATGAATCTTGACAATTTATGTTTGTTCTTATCATTTCCAGTCAAGTAGGTAAAATCTTAGGCTAATATCTTAATAAATATTGCGTGTACATATCTTTACCACCTATTAACTTTAGTTTGTCAAAATATTGCAACCTTTCATGCTTACTTAGTCTTTCTCGATATGATTTAGCAGCTTCCACATGTTTTTTTTCCGTGGTTTAGACCACATAAATTAGCAGAACATTTCAGTAGAACATTAACTGTGCAATCCATGCTGTTGTTCACATCTGAGCATCAATATGCCTGCGCATCTGGGTAACTGACCAAACCCTGATGTAAGTGCAAAACTTCTATAGAAGATTCATTTTAGGTTCTCCAAAGGAAACATTCCATGGAGGTTCTTCATTGAACTGTATAAGAGTGTTTAAGCCTGGTTTGTGTTCCTCTCATTAGCTTGTGTATGGTTTCAAGAGTCAACGTTTAGTATGTTTTGACTTCAACGTGGGAGCCATCCACGCTTTCCATATACTCTTCCAGACGAGACACTCAAGATAAACATCTGTTGCCCCAATTTGGATGCGCGAAAGTTGTTTGCAAGAATGCTGAGCCGCAGCTCCGTTTTAAGTTTTTCATGTTTGGAAAGCTCGTTTTGAAAGGCTGTCTTTGTTTGTGTCTCATCCGTAGACATCATGGACTCGTTCAGCACGAAGAACCTGGCCCTACAGGCCCAGAAGAAGCTCATGAGCAAGATGGCGACCAAGACGGTGGCCAACCTCTTCATAGACGACACCAGCAGCGAAGTCCTGGACGAGCTGTACCGGGTGACCAAGGAGTACACTCGCAACCGCAAGGAGGCCCAGAAGATCATTAAGAACCTCATTAAGATGGTGGTCAAGTTGGGCGTCCTCTACCGCAACGGACAGTTCAACAACGAGGAGCTTGCTCTAGTCGAGCGCTTCCGGAAGAAGGTTCACACGCTCGCGATGACAGCCGTCAGCTTCTACCAGATCGACTTCACCTTTGACCGCCGCGTCATGAGCAACCTCCTCAACGATTGTCGGGAACTTCTGCACCAAGCCATCAACCGCCACCTGACGGCGAAATCTCACGGGCGTATCAACCACGTCTTCAATCACTTCTCCGACTGCGAGTTCCTCGCAACCTTGTACGGACCTTCGGAAGTGTACCGCGGCCACTTGCAGAAGATCTGCGAAGGAGTCAACAAGATGCTGGACGACGGCAATCTTTGACCACTACCTTTTTTGAACATTTGGAGGAAGATCCCGTGCCTTATTTGTGCGCCTTGAATGTACGTTTGTCCTTCCAGCGGAACGTCTTTCCCCTTGACTCCTGTATTTTTAGAAACGAGGGGTTAGAGGTGGTTTACAGCGCAAACCCAATGCAAATCTTGCTCCCGTTTGTCCAAAGCTAATTTGATTGTTTAAGATCCACCATCAGAGGAAATGAAGGACCATTTGCGAACCTTTTTGATGCTGAGAGGGATATATCAAGCACTGCGAACACGAAATGCACTGGGGGATAGGTATGAAACGTTTCATCTCTAATTTTAGGAAATAAGCCTGCAGCATCACCCTCTCGCTTCCCGAAAATAGACACGTTAAATCCACAACCCGAAAGGACTGTTTTTGGACATGTCTGTCGTGATTCATCTGGAGGTTGATACTAAACTCTTCGTAAACGATCGCCCCTGTGATTTCTAAACTTGGTCATGTAGTGGTTTACACTCGTCTTGTGTTTGTTTTTCCACTCCATAACGCCCCCTGCTGACGGGAGGTCTTTTCCATGATGCAGTTCCGTATCGAGGAACAAAGAATGTCTTAGAATGTCACTGTACTACCTTTCGGCGTCTTTATTTACTGTTTTAATGAAGGTTTTACATGTGTAAACACACAACTGAGCCGGTATTTCCCTGATACGTCACTTCTATTGTCTTTAACTTATGTGAACAAAGAATCCAACGACTTAAAATCTCAATGTCCCATTTCTGCTATCAGCTTGTTTTAGAGCCAGCCGTTTTGGCAGGTTTTTTGTTTATTTTACTGGGTGTATACAAGTTCAGATCTTTCGACATCACCTCTAGGATGTCGGTTACCACAAAAACATTGTAAAAGCTACCAAAAAATGTGCATGCAGAAAGGCTATGAGGCAACTGTTTACTTGTCTCATAGACTTCAGTTGTAATTGCAAATCTGCCCACATGTTTTATGTTTGTATGTGTACTTGATTTTATCCTAGAATATTACAAACGTCTATCTTTTTACAAAATGACTTACTGAAAGAATCACAAAGTGTCTTTCTGGGATACTTAAAGGCCTAAATATGTCCTCTTGGCCTCTCAAACACTTTTTTTTTCTATATCTATGCACTTATTATTGTTTTGTTTTCTTTTTAAGTTTGAATTAGTCATCTTGTCACTAGATTTTTAAGTAAACCTCCAGATTACAAATAAAATAGGAAATTTTAAGGGAAAAAGTGAAACTTTTAAGTCATGGTGAAAGCCATACCTCCTGATTTTCCAAAAACCTCTCAGGGTTTAGTCTCGAATGCCTCTTACAAGTGGTGTTTTGGGCCAATTTCAACAGGACCGCTTACCTTTTTTTTTCTGCTTTCATCTGCTTTTTGCAGATGCCACCTGAGCATTAAACCTATCTTTCACATGTTTTTAAACTAGAATGTTAAAGCTTATTTTTGTTAGTCACAAACAAGTTCTGTTAATGTACATTTGTTTTACTTTTATTTTCTAGAAGTTATGTATATAAATACAGTATTTGTGTGTGTGTGTGTGTGTATTATATATAAATGTGTCATTCCTAAGAGGCATGTGTTTTGTTTTTATTTAATGAGAAGTGCAGAACAATCTAGTGAAGCAGTCCAAGTGGTATTAGCATGTTTGCTTTGGATTACAGTATGCTAATCTCTTTAGGCATCCTAGATTGTTTTTCCAGAAAAACAAATCAGAACTTTTTCGGTCCCCTTACATGAGTCTGCTGGATGCAGGTTCAGCATTAACATTATATAACATCTACAACCTACTTTTTTTTTTTAGAATATGATTTTTTTTTTTTTTTTTATTGATTGGATTATGACACAGCTTTATGACAGGTGGTTGGATGAATGTTTAAGTGATGTAGGCCAAAAAAGACAGTCATTGCAAAAGAAGAGTTATTACATTTAGATTAAAGATTACAAAGGCTAGTATTTTTACAATGTTAGAATGTTCATGGATCAGCAATCTCCACTTAAAACTGCTTGTGCAGATCAAGTTGTAGAGACGTGAAACTTGGCGGGATGGTAGTACTCACACCGCCAACAATGTGACCAAGGCTCACCCCAGTTGGCCTGGCAGGGGCGCTTCCGCGATTAAAAAATCGCTAATAACTCTTAAACCGTCAATCACACGCCTCAGATTTGATTCGAGCGAGAAAGTTTCGGGTATTTCAGACTTTTTTTGAAAGACTTACTTTTGCGAACTAATCCGAACCAAACCAGTCCAGAAAGGTTCTCTGGAGAGTGAATATCAATACATATTTTTTTTTTTTTTAAAGTCGACTCACCGTCGCAAAGGGATGCCAAAACGTTAGAAAGAGGCAGGACCACTTTAAGTAAGATGCCTATAACTCCTAAACGGAATGAGATATCTTCAGCAGAGTCAGAACATTTATGTAAGAGCCCAATCTGAGGTCACAGGAACAAAATTACAGAGCTTGGCCACGTGGTGGCGCTATAAGATGAAATAAAAAAAAACATAAAAATGGCTATAACTGCTCAACCGTTTGTCCTATAACCATGAAAATCTGTGTGCATGGTCTTGGTCCGAAGCGTCACAAGTGTCTACAAGGACATTTGCGTATCTCAAAAAACATGGCTGCCATTGGCCGACAAATTTAAGCACCTGTCAGACAAGGTTAACTGAGGCTGAAGGGAATGAAACTCGGTGGGCCTGTTTAATAGAAGTTTGAAAGAAATTCGCCACTGGGGGGGCGACATTGAAATTGTCAAGAGCATAATCAATTGTTCATCGCATGGTTTTTTGCATGTATGCAAGATATTCATATCATACGATAGAACTACGCATTCTGGACAACTTTGCCACTAGAACCACTGCTGTCAATCAAAGTGTTAAATGATTGAGATGTAAAAACCTGCTTTTGCGCACTAGTCCTAGGTTTGCAGAACAATTCTCTGAAGAGTTTATATCAATAATTATCCAAAAAAAGTTGAACTTTCGACTCACCGTCGCAAAGGGGCGCCAAACAGTTTGAAAGGGGCAGGGCCACTTTTACTAGAATGCCTATAACTCCTGAAAGGAATAAGGTATCTCAGCCAAACTCAGAACACTTAAGAGCTCAATCTGAGGTCACAGGACAAAAATCGCGGCGCTTGGCCACTTGGTGGCACTATTAGATGGGAAAAAAATACATAAAATGGCTATAACTGTGCAACCATTTGTCCAATCACCATGAAAATTGGTATGCATGGTCTAGGTCCGAAGTGTAAAAAGTGTCTACAATGACATTTGCATATCTCAAAAAACATAGACGCCATTGGCCAATGAATTTTGAGCACCTGTCAGACAAGGTTAACGGAGGCTGAAGGGAATGAAACTCGGTGGGCCTGTTTAATAGAAATTTGAAAGAAATAGAACTCTTCATTCTTGACAACTTTGCCTCTAGAACCACTGCTGTCAATCAAATTGTTACATGAGTGAGAAGATGTAAAAACCTACTTTTGCGAACTAGTCCTAGGTTTTTAGTCCGATCGGAACCAAGAGTGCAGAAAGATTCTCTAGAGAGTCAATATCAATAATTATCTAAAAGAAATCTAAAAGTAACTTTTGACTCGCCATCGCAAAGGGATGCCAAAACGTTAGAAAGAGGCAGGGCCACTTTTAGTAAAATGCCTATAACTCCTGAGTGCAATGAGGTATCTTAGCCAAACTCGGAACCCTTATGTAAGAGCTCAATGTGAGGTCACAAGAACAAAACCACTTGGTGGCGCTATAAGATGAAAAAACACAAAAATGGCTATAACTGCTCAACCATTTGTCCTATCACCATGAAAATCGGTATGCATGGTCTTGGTCCGAAGTGCCATCACATTTTTCAAGTGCGTAAACGATTGTACGCCCCACAGTTTTTTGCACATGCGCATGATAGAGCTTCTCATTCTGGACAACTTTGCCTCTAGAGCCACTGCTGTCGATCAAATCATTTGTTAAATTATTGACCAGATGTAAAAAACCTTTTTCGAATTAGTTCTAGGTTTTTCACTCAATCTGTAAAAAAAAACAAAAAAACACGGTAGTACAATTTTCTGGACTCTCTCTGTCAATAATTATCAGAAGAAATGTTGATTTACCATTTGGGAAGCTATAACAGGGTTGTTTAGGAAAGGGGCCTTTCTGAAGTTACCCAAAATCCTATAAAGCCTAAAGGAAAACTCAAAACTTCACAAACGCTGGTGAGCACATAAACAAGCACGCAAGGTTTTAAAGAGATCGGACCCTGATGGCACTCTGACAGTCATAAACGTTAAAAAAACAAATTACCTGTATTTGCCAAAATTTTTATTTGACTTAAATACCTTGCAGGTATATTGTTCTTTTGGAATAACAAACACAGATGAATCTTTCACAATAAGACCAGGAAAAAATTGGAATAGATTGAAAGTTTTATGCTAAGAAATATATGTGTGTGTGTGTGTGTGTGTGTGTGTGTGTGTGTGTGTGTGTGTGTGTGTGTGGTATCAGTATAAAAATATAATCCTAACTCTCCCTGAGGTAGCCTGAAACCAATCGCAGGGATGTTCACAGGCCTGATGAGAAGAGCGAGACGATATAAAAACGTGTGAAAATGACACGCTGGTTTCATTTGCTATTCTTCTCACGGCTGTTTCGGTGTGTCGTTCTGACACAGCTTCCATTCTCTATGCTGATGCTCGATCCCCCTCCGGCTGATACCTGAGACGTGACAGTTAACAGGGACTTAAGTTCTTAAACCTGGCAAGTTCTTTTGTTTTTTCCCCCCTCCTCCTTCGCTTTTCTCTCCTCTGGAGTGTCCTCTGGGGATCTAAAACCTGCTGTGTTTGTTTTCAGTTAAAAGCAAATGTGAATGTAAAGCAATTATTTATATAATAACAAACACGTAGGCTACATCAAGAATTCATTGATATTCTGCACGCCTCTCAAGGTTAGACTATCAGCGACATTACATTACGCATCACCTTGTGTGTCCTCATTTTTATTTATTAGAAGTGGAGTTTCGGAGTTATTAATAGCTGGCGGTGACGTCACGCATTGACCCGATCACCGCAATGTCCCTTCACACCTAACTGGCAAAAACGCACCGCTGCCTACTCGTCTGGCCGTCAGTTGTCTTGGTAACCGCCACCAGAGGTGTAGAAATGACCATCTGACCACAAGACAAAGACGAGAATCACATTTATAGCTCGTATTGCAATCATCTAGCTTAGCCTTGTAAAATCTGTTTTGTCTAATCAAAATTCAGCACAGAAATCAGAAAACGAGCAAAACGTTGGTGCTTCATGGTATAAGTGTCTGAGTTTAAACACAGCTCAGCTGTTGAATAGCATCTGCAGGCCATTAGTGTTATATAGTGTCGTCAGTCTTGACAGGTAACAGCACTTATGCATCCAAACTGAATTTCAAATGAACAGCCGCGTTCAAGCGCTTAGATGCGCTATTTATGGCTCGCACTCAGCATGAGAGTGACGTCTCAAAGCACTGCTTTCGCTGCTGCAGTGATGTGTCTGGTGTCAAACAGAAGGCCCTCTGACCGGCGCTCTGGGAACGTTAGCCTACAGAAGTTACGTAGACGATAACATCTTTGTGGCTGCTTTTCAAGTTGTTTATCAGTAACACTGAATAGTGGCCTTTCAGTAATGTTGCTGCTGGCTGCAAGACACAAGATTTTTATTGCTTTATTTTTGCACCATTAGCGTCACCAAACCACAGTTTTCAAATCAGTTTCCTGTTCAGAATAGCATACTAACATGCAACCAATGTGTATATAAAATACACACATGATATATACTTATCAGTTTGCAATATTGCATTTGCTGTGACATCCATGCTGTATCCCACAATGCAATGTCCTCAACTTGAGCTTCCCATTTCCAGTGTGATGAATTAACTCAAAACGATTTGATTTGTTTGTTATATGTTATATATAATTGGTTATCTAGCAACATCAAAATCATGAGTAGTACTTAGTAGCCTAGGAATAATAAGTAAGTAAATACAGTCCAAATGTAAGATCCTTTTTCCTGGATGTAGTTTAGTTTGGGTTGATATGAATCAGAGACTGTGTCAGGGGTGAAATTCCTGACCTTTCTCAGAGTGATCGTTCAGTTTATGTGGAAATGAGAAAAGAACTGAAACCTTAAGTAGCTTGGAATAACAATGGTAAACATTTGCATTTGTGACCTTTCAATCTTGGGTATGGAGAATATAAATGCCATGGCAGAACTTCAATCACACAACAAAGAAACACTTGAAAATGTGCGTGAAATATACACTGGCTTTCCAGTTGATCACATTTTCTTTTAATCTATAGGTCATCATATACAGTTGAAGTTTACATACACCATGCAGAATTTGCAAATTGTTAATTATTTGAGCAAAATAACAGGGATCATACAAAATGCATGTTATTTTTAATTTAGTAATGACCTGAATAAGAATATTTCACATAAAAGACATTTACATATAGTCCACAAGAGAAAACAGTTAAACTGCCCACTGCTCTCTTCAGAAAAAGACCTTCAGGTCCCACAAATCAAATTGTGTATTTGAACCCTTTCACACTGAGGACAACTGAGTCATTGTTGGAAAGGATTAAAATTAACAAAAATATTGAAAAACCAAAGTATTTGTGGGACCTAAAGGAGTTTTTGAAGAAGAGCAGGCAGTTTAACAGTTTTGGATAAACAAGGGAATCATGAACAACTATCACTAAACACACACAAAAAATAATTTTTATAAATTAAACTATTATTTTCTTTTGTGGACTATATGTAAATGTCTTTTATGTGAAATATCTTATTCACATCAGTGATAAAAAAAAATAACATGCATTTTGTATGATCCCTCTTATTTTGGTCAAATAATCAACATTTTGCAGATTCTGTAACTCAAAAACTGTTGTGGTTACTAAAACGTGTAAAAAATGCAATTGAAATGCTCCTAATGTAGAATTAACTTGAATGTATGCACTTTTTTGAAAACCCGTCCAAACTAGATAATCCTGAAATAAACCAAAGGCATGAAGAAGTATTTTCATGCTGCAGTGTGCCAGGTTATTAATTTTAAAAGTCACATCCTCATGCGTTTTTTTAGGGACTAGCCCTGCCTGTGCTGCCCCATAAAGCACTAGAGGGGGAGTGTGCCTCCCCTGGCATCCTGCTATAAAATCCTGGGTGTAATTGTAGCGTACTGAGGCAGAACAGGAGTAATCAGATCACATGAAGACAGCATCGGCACTGGATTAAAACAACCCCCCTTGCTGATCGAGGTACGACGGGTTCTGGCGAGTAGGTGAACGAGAGAGGGAGAGAGGAAAAGCCGCGAAAGGGAGTGGGAGGAAGAATGAACCAGAAAGGGAGGCAGCGCAGTGCGAGTGAGCGAGAGAGAGGGGATGGGGAGGGAGTCAAAGGCAGGAAGCGAGCAACAGCCAGTGGAACAGAAATGCAGGGAGTTTGAGGGAGAGGGTGGAAAACGGAGGCCCGCCGCCAACGAGAGGACGACGGGAGCGAAGTGAGGTAAGAGAGAAAG
Organism: Garra rufa; assembly: GCF_049309525.1. NCBI lineage: Eukaryota > Metazoa > Chordata > Actinopteri > Cypriniformes > Cyprinidae > Garra > Garra rufa. Next base: position 2,150,255 of record NC_133367.1, read on the forward strand.
AAGGGCAAGGGTCCAGAGGAAGAAAACACACCGGGATAACATCTGCGGGAGGAAACAACACACCAGAAGGTGGGGGTCAGAGTGAAGAAACATCCAAGAGAAAGTTTGAAGGCAGGACAGATGAGAAAAACATCTCCCGGTAATGACAAGGCCGGGACACCTAAAGAAGGGACGCGTCCTCTCGAGAGTCCCCTTCTTGGGCCGCAGAATGTTCTCCGAGACAAAAGGGGTCGGGGAGCCACGCGTTCAACCCACCACTTCAAACCAACTACAAAATGGAATACAAAGACCTCAAGCAGACATCCTTGCCTATTTTGGGACTGGGGACCACGTAACGAACACCTGTGGACCAAAGCAGCAGAATTCCCCCCTCAATGGATACACTGCCAAGCAGAGACTAACCATTCAGGGGGGTCATGCACAGCTAGACGTGACTGGCCAGATTTGTCAGACGGAGTTACCCAGCATGCGGTGGAACCAGCCTCTAGGGAAGGGGCTGCAACATAACAGCGTCTCTGTGAACTACAGCTTGACAGAATGCAGCTTTGTGGTCCACCGGCACCAGACCGAGCCACACCCCTTCTTGAGGAAGTGTGCTCTGGACGCGCCAACACAGTTCAGAGGTCATGGAAACTGTGGAGCGCCTGTTTGTGCAGCCGAGCAACAATCAGGCTCTGTGCAAGGGGCCCTGCTTGCATCGGACTGGATGGACGCAAGTGGTGCTCACAATTCAACCTTTAATAAGGATGCAGAACTTTGCACTTCGAACGGACAGGGAACTTTAAGTAGATGCCTGGGACGTGTAATGCAAGACTTCAGTGGACCTAGTATGCTGACTACCAAAGATGTCGACAAGACCAATCCTAACCACATTAAGTGTCAAGCAAAGGTCTCCCAAGGAGACCTTAGTGGACCTGGAAGAGGGTCTTGCACGTTTAGCTCTAAGCACTCGGAGAGAGCTATTCGGGACCAGATCCAAAGAGTTGTTGTGAATCTCGAGGATGTTCTACATGGCCTGAAAGAGATACATCTGGAAATGAAGGAGGTAAAGGTTTATTTATTATTTGGGGATGATAACAGATGTTGTTCGTAATGAGTTCCACGAAGGGTGGCATTTAAATGTTATGTTTAGTTAAATCCCGAACTCTTGACTATCCATCAAATGCCGGATACTTTTAATAGTCGTGCTTTAGATAAGACACGGGCCATGAATTTTGTGTTTTAATATTAATCTTCATATCAATAATGAATACTGTTTATAGAGACCCCTGAATTTATTGGGTATTGGGCAATTTCTCTTCTGTGAGGGGATAGTGAAACTTTAATGTGGAGAGGATTGGTCTGATCCGCTCCATTTAGCAAATGTATTCAGCATTGAAGAGGAACGCTGGACAGGGGTTTATAGTCCCCTCAGACTGGCAAGAAGAAAGGGCCGCTGTCGGCTCTCAGCCTTCTGCCGCAGTTTCATAATCTTGTAAACTTGCTTGTTTGCACTCTTGCATGAAATGTGCCCCAAAAGAAACTTAAGACATGTGTATTACCCTACATTTCCAAAAACTACTTGCATTAAATGCTAAATAAACTATGCTTTGTCTTCTCTGGAACACAGGTGGTCCAGAAGATAGACCTTCTGACGGCTGACATTGATGTGGGGGACACTTTCAAAGGATGCCACTCAGGAAGGAAAGACATCGAAGTGGCATCCTCTCAAGGAGTCTGCTCTGACAAATCACCAACTTCATCTGTGGCACCACCAGCATATCCCATAAAAGATCAAGGGCTGCATGATGCGGGTCAAAAACGGGAATCAACTCAGGAGTTGGACATTTCTCAAAGAAATACATCAGGGACCGCTTCAAGGCGCAAGAGCAAGAAGCCTCCTCCTTACCCCTACTCCAGCACAATGGGAAGAGTGAATCCTAAAGACAAAGGTCAGAAGACACCACCCTACCCCTTTAGACGGAGACTGCTCTCGACAATTGTTTGAGCAGACCATGGCTTCGGGGTACAAAGCGGAGCATCACTCACTCTACGTGGTTTACCGAGTTACAGGCACCTTTGTGGTAAGTTTGGTCATTACCGGACCCGTTACCCCCGGAGTGCAGAAGCAATTTGTTGTATGGGAAGTTTCTTAGACCTCAGGTGAACCGTGTAATACCTTTTCTCTTTAGGTCTATAAAAAAGGACATGACAGAAACATCATGTACTAATAAATCTAGAGAGCGACATGGGTGACTGGGGACCACTTCTTAGAAATAATGTACGTCAGAGGCAAGCCGAAGGTAGCGGGAGATTATTTCTAGCCTTAGATGACATCTGGAGTGGGACGCAATCACAATTCCAATCTCCCAGCAACCCCCATCTGTTAAAGGATTATTTTTTATTGCTTTCCTAACTCTAGTCTAGTGTTTGAAGTCTTGCCTTTGCAATATGATGTCCTCAGATACATGTCCTGAGGATATTTAAACAAAAACACAATGTGACAGTACTTAGTTTTCAAATGTAGGCATTCCTCAACAAGTACTAAAAAGAAAACGCTACTTTCACAGCATTTTGTCTCCCTCATGTGTACCGCAATGCTCATTTCAAGCTGTAGGACCGCATAAAGCATTTTCTGGCATTAATTTATTTTTGAAAGTCTAAACGGCACAGAATCCGCTGTAGGAAAAATGTCACACGTTCGGTTCAAGACATTAATTTCCCGAATTGCTGATGATGAGAATTATGACACGGTGCAGATGCTCATATGTACATTTTTGTGGTACCGACAGTCCTTTTGCAGAGCTGAGTGGACAAATCTCACAGTATGACCAGAATCTGCTCATTGAAAGATTTCTGCAGATTTTTAAAAAATGTTTTAATGTATTTAAGCAGAATTATACAGGTTTTGCCCACTTATAAGTGCAAAAACATCCAGTAGACCCTCACTGCAGTACACAAGATCCAGGGGGCAAGGTTACATCCACATCCAGGGGGTGGAGATATGTAGGTTTAGGGATCAGGGGGTGGAGATGAGTAGGTTTAGAGGTGGAGATGGGTAGATTTAGGGATCAGGGGGTGGAGACAAGTAGAGTTGGAGATGGGTGGGTTTAAGGGTTCAGGGGGTAGAGATGAGTAGGTTTAAGGATCAGGAGGTGGAGACGGGTAGTTTTAGGGATATGGATATCTGGATCCAACCTTGCCCCCTAGACCTTGTGTTCTGCAGGGAGGACCATCTCCAACATCTGCAGATTCTCAGATGCTTGGAAAGAGATACTGCACATGCTTTAGGCAAGAATATGTTTACACAAAGAGATTTCAATTAGCAAAGTGAAAAATCAAAAATGTTCTGATAACAGATTTATTAAAATTTCGGTACATTAGCTATCAGAATAAAGCACGATTGGGAAACAAAAGAAACTCAAGTAACTGTTTTTCTGTCTTTTCCTCCACCACAGAAATTATCAAAGGATTCTGGCATACCCCAAAGACTTAGTGCGAATTCTCTAAGAGCGCACCATTACACCAGCTTAAGAAAGTAAGTATAAGCATGAATGCACTCGTAATAATCAGATTTGCAGGTATGAAGTCAGGCTGAAACCCATAGATGCTAAACCCATAAATGCTGCCAAGAATAGAAATCAATCTCGATTTGAAGAAGCCTTCATTTCACCTCACAGATATGAATAAATGTGCATGTACATTTTATTTTCCTTTGTTTCCGATAACAGACATTTTGGCTACCTCCCTTGGCCATTGGCATAATGCTGCCTCTATAGGAAATCTCTGTAGTATTTTCTATCACAGGAAGTTCTTTCTTTCATAACTTCCTGTTATTGATTTCCTTCACTTGACTAATGACAGTGAGCAGTTAAGTGGCAGAGTGTCCGCAGCTGTCAAATAAATGTCCAATGCTCTGTCGGATCGGCCAATCAGAGTTCATCGTGGCGCGTCCGACCAATGACGGTGAGCTTGGAAAGCTCGGAATTGAATTTCCCTTCTCTGTGGGTCACTGAATGAGAGAATAGAGATGTGCTTGATTAGAAGAAACATTTGTATTAAACATTTAAAATTCTCTGATATTTCTAGGTTTCCCATAGCTTGCTGGAAGTAGGAATATGCAGACTCACCTGAAGACTCTGACACAATGTACTCTTCTTCTTTCAAAGCGACATCCCTCTGTCCACCCACGGCCGTCTGGGACTAAGAAGAAGAGAAAGAGAGAGGATGAGTGGCACAACAGATTAACGGAGAAGCCTAGAGGAGTGGGCTGAATAACAAAGAGATCTTGACTAAGAAAACTAAAAGAGACATGGGGTTTTTGAACTTTTCTTATTTACACAGGGGACAAGGCCACCAGGACGTCACCGTCATCCCTCTACTGAGAATTTCAATTCAATCTCAAGATAAAGATGCTTTTGCGAAGTCTTGATATGCAACACCTGTACAAAAAGGGCTGACTGCTTTTGATCTGAGAGCGACGAGCGCTAGGAATCTGAATTAAGGTTTGATCTGCGGCAAATGTCAATGTCACGACTAAGGATAAATTGTGAAGAAGATCTTCAAAAACCTGTGCCGATTCTTTGTATGTGCAAAGCACAAAAATAAAACGTTATCATCTGTATATTCTTGGCATTAAAGGTACATTTCTTCATATTGAATCATATATTCTACGGATTGCTGGATGTTTCACTCAGTTGACGTGGCGTCAGGAAGTTAATATGATACTTACATATGCGGTGGCGTACTCAATCTTGGCTCCTTTTATCTCGGCTTTGAACTGGGTAAAAAACAAGTAGGACTTCCCTTGGGGCCTATCATGAAAAAATGACAGAAAAATCAATACCGTCCCCTCTTTCATCTCAAATTACAGACAATGTTTGAAAACACAAAAACTCAAATTAGATTTGCTTGTACATCCGAGTAAACCTCATTTTTGGTATTGCGCGTTAAGTAGAACCACCAAAAACCAATATTACAGTGTTCTGAGAGTTACCTCCATACTGAACAGGAAAACATCTGGTCATCGTCACTCAATCCAACACTCATTTGCCATTGCTAGAGGAAATTAAAGCACAAAGCATTCACGTTTAAGTCTGAAACTGCGCACTGCTGTGAAATCAAGATGTTTTACAACTGCACATAATTGCTACAATTTCCAGGTCATTAGTGCCAGAGTGACAAATGTCTTAACATATAAGCAGATACAAAGCCACAATGTTCAGGGTCACTTATGTCACGATTTGGTCAGTTGCCCGGATACTCGGCCACATTGGCGATACTCGGATGTAAACGCCAGCATTAATTGCACTGTTAATATACTACTCAATACATTGTTCTGCTAATTTACGCTGTCTTAGCTACGAAAAAAACAAGTGGAAGCTGCTAGACTATATAGAGAATAACTTAGTAAACAGGAAAGGGCACTATATTTAACAGGTGGTAGATACATAAGAGAAGTATTAATTAAGATATTAGCTTAATATTTCACCTACTTGATCGTAAAATGATAAGAACAAACATGAACGTTGTCGAATTTCTTGCCCTGGAAATCTTGGTTCAGTTTGGCCAACCACAAATGCCTTTTGTACCTCATACAGTTTATTGCACCCTTCTCCTTGATTTGTTAGAACTTTTGGAAGTCTGTAGTAACGTTACTCCAAATGTTTTTTCCCGGTCTGACTGATTAGTTCAGCCCAAAACATGACAATAATTGACCCTTTTCAGCAGCAGTAATCAGCAAAATATTTGAGTTTCTTTCGGTTCAGTGGCATTGTTATATTCAGTGCCACCACTATTACACGTTGTGTAAAAAACAACCTATTAACTTTGAAAATACAATGACATGTTTCAGCACATAAGATTGGAAGTAATGATGCTATGAAATAAAATCGTAAGTTTTGTTGGTGCACTGACTTTATATGTGACCCTGGACCACAAAACCAGCACGGGTATATTAGTAGCAAAAGCCAAAAATACATTGTATGGGTCAAAATTACAGATTTTTCTTTTAATGCCAAAATTCATTAGGATATTAAGTTAAGTCCATGTTCCATGAAGATATTTTGTAAATGTCCTGGTGTAAATATATCAAAACTTAATTTTTCATTAGTAATATGCATTGCTAAAGACCTAATTTTGACAACTTTAAAGGTGATTTTCTCAATATTTAGATTTTTTTTTTTTTTGCACCATCGTATTCTATATTTTTAAATAGTTGCATCTCGGCCAAATATTGTCCTATCCTAACAAACCATATATGTGACCCTGGACCACAAAACCAGTCTTAAGTCGCTGGGGTATGTTTGTAGCAATTGCCAAAAATACATTGTATGGGTCAAAATTATTGATTTTTCTTTTATGCCAAAAATCATTAGGAAATTAAGTAAAGATCATGTTCCATGAAGATTTTTTGTAAAATTCCTACTGTAAATATTTCAAAATGTAATTTTTGATTAGTAATATGCATTGTTAAGAACTTAATTTGGACAACTTTAAAGGTGATTTTCTCAGTATTTTGATTTTTTTGCACCCTCAGATTCCAGATTTCAAATAGATGTATCTCGGCCAAATATTGTCCTATCCCAACAAACCATACATGTATACATCTCAGTTTTGTAAAATTTTACCTTATGACTGGTTTTGTGGTCCAGGGTCACATATCAATCTTTTTCAGATGATATATAAATGATTTTTAAAAACCCTTAACTAGTTTTGTCGTTCAGGGTCTAATATTTTGTGAACTGTGCATTACATATTTTATAAACAGAAAAAAAAAATTTCTTACCTCGTTGGTTCCTCCTTGACACGCATATGTGAAGGTGCATTTATACTTTTTCTAAAACAAAAACCAAGAAACAGACCACTGTAAATAGCTAAACAGGTTGACAATATCAAGTTTCTAGCTACATAATATTCAATTTTCCCAGACTAAACCTAACTTTGGAAGATGCCTCTAGATTGAAAGATGCCGACCCTTACAAAATTAATAATGGTTATACTAACAGTTCCTGTCAAAAGACCTACAGTTATTAATAGCACAATAATACTAAAAACGTTTCTGAAAAAAACCCAATGAAGACTGCGTCACACCTGACGCTACTTAACGTCTAAAAATGGGATTTGATATGAGAGCTTTGACAGAAAGCAATATGTTGGTCTATTCCTCACATAAAGATATCGAAAAGCTTCGTAAGACTTAGTGTATATGCCACGGGTGATATTGACTACTTTATTAGGACTTTCTTAGCATTTTCGACGGTTGACAGCTACAGTTCAATTCATTAGAAAAGAGCAGCGAGGAGATTTGGGGTTTAACAGAAGAAATCCAATTTTGGAATCACATCCAGGTGAGTAAATAGTGTAATAAGCTTACGTTTTTGACTAAACTATACCTTTAAAACGTAAAGCTGTGTCGCTAGGGGGCGCAGTGAATGTCAGCGATCCCCAACAGTCCAATGAGAAGCTGACGGGTGGATTTCCTTACAACACGTCGCGGTTTTTCAAACACAGCGTTCATTCATTACTATACGAGTTCAACATAAACGCATTTTACCAGATTGAAGTAAAACAGTGCGTTAATACATCTTCAAATATAGCAATGAGTAAAAACGAGAAAGAAACTGAAGAGGCAACACGAAACCGAGTCTACGCAAATCACTCAGTGGAAAGAACACGCGATAATTTAAACTTTTATAAAAACGTGTTATCAAATTTCGTTGCTAAAATAGCAAGGAGCTTTACTCACAAGTTTAGCAGAGAAAGTCTGCACAACTCCTCCAGGTTTGACATCGAAGTCGAGTGTTTTAGTCTTGTCAGCAAAAGCGCGGGCTGCACACAACACGACCAGTAACAGCAGGAGCTTTACACACGAGTTTATGTGACCATCACATGCCATGATGCTTTACGGAGAAGAGATTTCTGTTGATGTTGTGAATGAAAAGATGCCAGCACTGTTCCTGTATGTTCTTCATAGGAAGGTAAAGTTCCGTAGCTCGAGATTTTGAGCATCTAGTGGACTGGAGTAGAATAACAACTAATTTCCTCACCCCTCACCTTACAGTGGTCCCCAAAAAAGTATTTGGACTCTAAAGGTCCTGCACATTCAAATGTATGGAAATTTATGAATGACATTTTAATGACGTGGCTTTTTGAATATACAGAAATAGCGTTCTTACTGTACGTTCAAATAGAAATGTCGCTGTCAAGATGTAAATGTAATATTTGAATGTTACATGAACATGACAATGAAGCATTATATAAAAAAAATGAACCTTTGAACACAAATTTAGATATCTTTGATGGAATCTGAGAGACTCTTCATATACACCAGCGCAACCTTGTTTAAAGCTTAGAAAGGTAGTAAGGATATTGTTCCCTGATAGCATACATACATCTCGGAGACGTCTATTTGACGTCTGCATTTACATCTGAAAGACATCTGAAATACGTAGTTTGCTCATCTGCAATACATCTATTAGACGTTTCCCATCAGATGTCTTCAAGATGTTCTTGAATCACAATGTAGATAAAACTGACATCTTACAGACATCTGCCAGACGTTTGTACACAGCAGATGCTTTCCAGATCAAGAGATCTTTAACAGACATCTTGCAGATGTACGTGTGCTATCTGGGTTAAATAGCCCATGTGACATCAGTGGTTCAACCATAATGTTACGAAGCTACAAGAATAATTTTTGTGCGCAACGAAAACAAAAATAACAGCTTTATTCAACACTTCTCAATGAGTACCTTGTCCTTGCTTTACAGTAGCCACCTTGTGGCTTTTTCATTTTAATTAACGCACATTAATCAAATTTCCTAGCTGCTCAGGTGACAGTTTCCTCTTGTATGAATGCTTCTCTGTCCACGACGGCTCTGGAATTTCTCTTTCTCATGTTATGTTAAATGTTCAAGCAGAAGGGAACGTTGATGAATGTAGATGAACCAGTGGTAAAAAGAACATAAACTAGTAGTAAAACCTTCATACAAAATGCATGTTATTTTTTACTGACCTGAATAAGATATTTCACGTAAAAGACATTTACATATACTCAAGAAGAGAAAATAATAGTTGCATTTATAAAAATGACCCTGTTCAGACGTTTACAAACACTTGATTCTTTTTTGTAGTTTATTTTATGAGTCCCTTGTTTGTCCTGAACAGTTAACCTGCTGTTCTTGAGAAAACTCCCTCAGATCTTTGTTTTTTTTCTCAGCGTTTTTGTGTATTTGAACACTTTCCAACAATCACTGTATGATTTTGAGATCCATCTTTTCACACTGTGGACAACCGAGGGACTCATATGCAGCTATTACAGAAGGATAAAACGCTCACTGATGCTCCAGAAGGAAACAAGATGCATTAAGAGCAGCTGCGTGAATAAATCAATGGACCATAAACATCTGGGCGAGCTCTCAACTTTATTTCTACATGTTTTGATGCTGCCTTTGTGAAACACTAGTAGATATTTTATTAATCAGTTTTACTAAAACGTCAACACCAAAGCTTACACCAAATTACAGTAATAAAACAAATTAAATATAAATAGAAGATGCAACTGAATACTTTTTTTAAATTAAAGGTTAATAAATAATCATTTATTCATCATACAGTCGCTTTGCTAGAAGAGTGTCTGCTGAGAACATAAATTAAGTAAAAGCAAGTCAAGTTGATGCTTAATCTGTCCATAACAAAGACGTCTTTGGATGGTTTCACCTCTAGACGTTTGGATGAGGTAAATCAGTATCTGTGAAATAAATAAACATCATTAAAGTGTTCACAGTGGTAAAGAGACTTCTGTTTCAACGGCTTTATAAAACTCACCCTGTGATTCTACAGTTATGTGCTTGAACGTACGACCCAGTGTATCTGATATCACATCTAACAATGTTATTGGAGAAATCAGACTCCTGCACCTGGAAACCTGGGTTCACGGTTACCTGTGATTGATTCACATTATTTCAAAATGCGTTTCTAACTTTCTTGGTCTAACTAAATAATAGAATGACTAACTGATAACTCGCCTTTAGGATATAATCTCCAGGAGAAACATCTGTAATATCAATCCACTGGCAGTCGATGTTGGCATGGTAGGTGTCATAGCAGCCCGGGCCCAATCCCTGCCCCCAAAAAGAAAATAGTTCTAAACCAGCTAATAAAATGACTTAATTGTTGGAACGACACGTCACTGTATTCTCTTGACCTGTGTGTGAGCTGTGCAGGCGTATCTTCTCCTCACACCTGGATCGCAGCTGGTGTCCTCCAAGCAGAAACTGGCTTTATGTCCCTCAGCCACCTTTCGGCCCGTGGAGGCATCCAGAAGGTCGTAATTGCTAAAGGCATCCATGCTGTGATAATGTCTTTTTTTTTGGATAAAAACAAAGTTATATAATAAAACAATGACTTTGTTATCAATACATTAATAGAAACTGTATTATCCACCTTATTCCTCAACGCGCAAGTAAATATGGGCATGACTAACAGCTAATAAGCTGCTATATTCCCTTAACTTTAGTTTTTGGTTCCCGTTTAGTTTTTTTGTTTGTTTGTTTTTTGGTAACCAAATGTCTGCCTTAAGGGAATGTTCTTTTTAGGTTATATTTCCAACAACGTTGCATGGTGGTTATTTTTTAAATAACCTATGGAGAACGTTCCCTGATGGCTATTTTTAGTTTTTTTTTTTTTTTTTGCAACCATAAAATAACATTCCCTGAATTTTGCAAGTTTCTTTTTCACTTTTTCCTCCTGGAAGTTTCACACATACACCAACGTTAAAATAACGTTATACAAACCAAAACTAACGTTCTATTTGTGACCCTGGACCACAAAAGTCACTGGGGAATACTTGTAGCAATAGCCAAAAATACATTGTATGGGTCAAAATTATTGATTTTTCTTTTATGCCAAAAATCATTAGGAAATTAAGTAAAGATCATGTTCCATGAAGATTTTTTGTAAAATTCCTACTATAAATATATCAAAATGTAATTTTTGATTAGTAATATGCATTGTTAAAAACTTAATTTGGACAACTTTAAAGGTGATTTTCTCAGTATTTTGATTTTTTTGCACCCTCAGATTCCAGATCTTCAAATAGATGTATCTTGGCCAAATATTGTCCTATCCTAACAAGCCATACATCAATAGCTTATTAATAAATTACAAAAAGCTTATTTATTGAACTTTCATATGATGCATACATCTCAGTTTTGTAAAATTTAACCTTATGACTGGTTTTGTGGTCCAGGGTCACATTTCTGTTAAGAAAACTTTCCTGGCTAGCCAAAAACAACCCTTGACAAAAATGCTCTGGGAACGATTTAATAACAGTAGGGAAGCATTAGAATAACGTTCTAAAAACAAGTAAGTAACTTTTTGGGAACCAAAAAATAACATTCTAGGAACATTAGATTAACGTTCTGGGAACGTTCTACAAACCAAAAACTAGCATTCTAGGAATGTTAAGAAAACTTTCCTGGCTAACCAAAAACCATAAAAAAATAATGTTCTAGGAACCAAAAACTAATATTCTATGGAATCAAAAATTGTTAGCTGGGAACCCATTCACACCAAGTACGATAAATATAATTATAACGCTTTTAAAAAGCCTCCTAATTCTATTGCAGTACCATATTCTAAGTTCTAAGTTCACACCACAACTAAAGCGATACATATGAACAATCTTTTCCAGCTGATGAACTATTAAACATTAACAGCCAATCAGACTTGACTTTAAAGACCGCTGGGCATTTAAAGCGGCAAATCACAAAACTTCAGAGCGTGTTTATAATAAACAGACAGATCTTGCGTTGTTGTCAACGCTAATACAGTTACTGTGGTAGCTGTCTTCATAATTATCATTCTTGGTGTCAGCGGGCCTTAAAACTAACCCTGATAGCACCACAGAGACATCTATTTGACGTCTGCATTCGTATCTGCAAGACATTTTTTTTAGTGTTTGCTCATCTGCAATGTCTATAGGACGCTTCCTATCAGATGTTAATGATTTAGAATATATGTACTGAAAATCTGACATAAGATTTGTACACAGCAGATTCTTTCCAGATGTAGCGAAAGCACGTGTGCTATCTGGGAAAGAATAGTCTTTCTATAGAATTAAGGTGAATGATTTAGAACATGTTGACAGAAACTTACTGATGGCAGCTGTGCCATTCCCACTGATGATGAGGTTTCACAGGGAGAAAATCTGCTGTGCCTTGATTTTTCACCCTCTGAGGAAATCTGAGCAGCACTCTGTAATCAAGGTCGCCCACTCTCGAGTTGTACGCTGAACTTGAGAAAAAAGGCAAATATTTTAAATAGTTAGACGGTTTTAATTCTTTACTGATTTTGTTGTTTGGTTCCCAAATAGAGTCAGTAGCCTACCTGGAGAGGCAGTTTTCTTCTGCAGCACATCGTAATGCGTACATCTGAACTCTCTGGATAAAAGATGCTGCTTGGATATAGTATGGATCAGGAATAAGATCCGGCAGACCTGGAAATATTTTTTAGAACTTCATAATTAACATTTAAATGGACAGAATACAAATTAAATGTCGAATAGTCGAAAATACATTGTAAGGGTCAAAATGATCGATTTCATGCCAAAAAATCATTAAGATATTAAGATTATGTTTCATGAAGATATTTTGTAAATTTCCTACCATGACTATATCAAAACTTAATTTTTGATTAGTAATATGCATTGCTTAGAACTTAGTTTGGACCAATTTAAAGGCGATTTTCTCACTATTTAGATTTTTTGCACCCTCAGATTCCAGATTTTCAAATAGTGGTATCTCGGGCCAAATATTGTAATATCCTAACAAACCATATCAATGAAAAGCTTATTTCGCTTTCAGATGATTGTATATTTTCCATGCAATGGCAAACTAATTCAGAGTGAAATATAATTTTCTGTGTATTTAAAAGTTTCAGCAAGGAGTCTGAACAACGTTCATTGTTTTTTTTTTCCACTTGGCTCTGAAAAAACGGTCGCGAAGCGAAGTTCGCCTGAGGTAAACAGTACGGGGATTTTCGTCGGGATTTGACACTAAACCATGACGGTAATGTCACTTCTACATCACAAATATAGTACACAAAGCGTTTATGCGTTATAAATGTAATCTTATGTTTGTCCAACAGTAGGCGCCAAAATACAATATGCGTTGCGCTAGATTAAGGTGTTCGCGCCACAATCCTATGATATTTACTTTAAAGACGCGCTCTATAATTTTCACTATGAACAAGCTTTAAAAGTTGTCTTACCGTTATGAAAATACCTTGTACCATGACCCGTTTCTCTCTGAAGAGATCTATCGACACTTCCATACGGTAGTAGATTAAAGTTGAAAGAGTTTCTGTTGTTTACTTGGGGATTTGTTGGTTCATCACCAATCATACTGTTGGCTCCTCTTTCATCAACTTGAAAAGGAGGATGTACTGTATTTCTGTTGTTAACAGCTGCTGAAGGTGCAGGTGAATTGGTTGTTGTTGAAAGTTTAGATTTATTAGCAGTTTTACTCCCAGTCAAAGTAGAAAGAGGTTGAGGAAGCAGATTCTCCTCAGAATTGATAGTGGGTGGTTTTCCAGTAGCTGCAGTGGGTGATGTGCTGGTAGCTAAATTATGGCGTCCTGATGCTCTTGAGCTTTTTGAAGCTTCCAATGTAGATGTGCCAGTTGGAATTGTCCCATATTGCTGGGGACGCAGAGCTTCATTTGAAGAAAGTGCAGTTCTTTTTACATGGTTATTATTCCTCATGTGAGATGCGTAACCAGACATTATGTAGGGTCCAAGACTGTGCGCCACATGCCCAACTGTGTGTATCTTAGCATTGGCAAAACGTCCCATGAAAATCCTGCTTGGGATTGCTGGCATAAGCCTCGTCAATAAAAACCTTGCGTTCAGTTTTCCAGAAACAGGTGCGTGATATTGAGAACCACTGCTCAGTAAACTATAAACCTGCCCATTAGTTTCCCACTTAACCTTGTGTCTCCAGGGTCCGTGGTGCTGTGCGGTGCTCAAACAAACCAGGATACACAGGTGTACGGAGATAACTAAAATAAATGAATATTTTGTCATTTTAAAATTATTTGTGAGCAGAATGCAAGAGAAAGTGCAGCACTTTGTGCTCCCAAAAGCTATTAAATAAGCCTAGGTGCAGATGAAGGCGGTACATTGTGAGGCGTTTCTCTCTTTCTTTTTTCACTTTTTCCTCCTTGAAGTTTTACATACAGTATTTGACCCTGGACCACAAAACCAGTCTTAAGTAGCACAGGTATATTTGCAGAAATAGCCAAAAATACACTGTATGGGTTAAAATGATCAATTTTTTTTTATGACCATTAGGATAATAAGTAAAGATCATGTTCCATTAAAATATTTTGTAAATGCCCTACAGTAAATATATCAAAACTTATTTTTTGATTAATAATATGCATGGCTAAGAACTTAATTTGGACAGCTTTAAAGGTGATTTTCTCAATATTTAGATTATTTTGCACCCTCATATTCCGTTTACAAAAATTAACTGTGGTGCCACCTTAATACCAAAGGCATAACCTATTTGTTTTCTGGTTTCTTTATTCCAGATCATTGCATATGATTGGTTTCACCACTAGAGGGAGTGAGATATAATGTTTGAGTTCTTTTATTTAATTGCATAAGGGTTTATTACTGGCATACCGTGAACAATCTAGTCATTTCTTTAGCAATAAAATCCATTTAATAATGTGAACATCTCAGTCACGCCATTGTCACAAAAAAATCTGCCCTATGACGACAATTGCTCCTAATAGCGACGAATGTCTTCACTTTCCCCTTCCACTTATTTCATTGCACAAATATTTGAAGTGAATGTGTAGGCATTTGTCATATGAGAAAGGGACACTATTTAAAAGCACATAGGCACATTCAACACTGAGTTTAAAACATGAGCTCAAGGTTTATTCAGGAAAATGTCTAGACAATGTTTGTTTTCATGCAGGTTCATGAGGCCTTATTGCACTCAGCAATAAATAGTAGAGCTGAACTGGGAGCTGGAACTTGTGTTGGAGCGGAAAGGGTGATTATTTGATCACAGAGATTACTGTGTCCGTTTAAAGGTTATGTTTTTGTAAAAAATAATCCATGAGTTAATGCAAGCTAATTTGGGAGAAAATAAAAATATACCCAGGAACGTCATTTGTCAGATTATTTTTCATCTTAAAACCATTTGATAACTTTAGAAGGGGAAAACCAATGGACGTTAGTTAATGGTTATTTAATAGTCAATGAAATTTAGCATGAAATTCAGCTCTTATCTTATAGCCATTCATAGTATTTAATGGCTTTCACCTCAACTCAAAATTAAACTCAAGTAACAAAACAAATACTGTTTCAGTGAGCATCAGTGAGTGTTTGAACCTTCTGTAGTTGCATAAGAGTCCCTCAGTTGTCCTCAGTGTGAAAAGATGGATCTCAAAATCAGTCATTGTTAGAATGGGTTTAAATACACAAAATTGCTTAAACCTAAGAATTTGTGGGACTTGAAGAACTTTTCTGAAGAAAAGTGGTTAGTTTAACTTAAATATCTTATTCAGGTCAGTACTAAATACAAAAATAACACATGATCTCTCTTATTTTGGTAAAATTAACATTTTGCAGATTCTGCAAGGTGTATGTAAACTTTTGACTTCAATTATGTGTTCTACAGATTGACAAAACCTGGTCATTATTGGTGTGAAATGCAAAAACTGACAAACATAAAGTAGTCGAAGCACAATGTTTATTGGTAGAGATAAAAACTAATTTCAAAAATTCATTTTTGTGGTAAACAGACTATTTCCAGAATGAAGAAGTCACCAAGGAGTGCTTTGAAAAACAACAGCAAAAAAAAAAAAAAAAAAAAAACAACTTAAAATATGGACACGGTCCTCAAAATGGTAATGCAAAGTGTTCTTCCACAAGTATTTAAGTTACATTCCCGTCAAACTATTTACAAAAAAAAACAAAAGTAGTCACAGGTTTAAAAACAAAAGGCCACATTAAGATTCGTTTCGTATTTACAATATTCTACAGATGATTAGCAGCAGCCTCCTCCTGCTGAAAGACAAAAACACAACTTCCTTTATTATGGCACATAAACAAATATGATTAATTCTAATACCAGCTATCTGGATTGGCTTTCCTACCTATAAACGATTAAGGAGTGTATTGTGAATGTCTTCGTGAACCTGGTTGTAGATTTCGTCTTTCGTTTTCAAGCCATCCAAGTATTCTGGTAAAGTAGATGTAAGACAAAATGAGTATCCATCTAAAACATTGTGGTTTTTGTTCAAAATCAAGAGTGTGAAGAAACGTACTAATTGGCAAACCGCAGTTCTCCATGGCATTTCTGTGTTTTAGGTACATGGGCCAAACATGGCCGTCGAAGAGCCCGGGAGGGTCCGGGACGGTGTATTGCCTTGTACTGAAAGAAATAATTGAAATTAATTTCAGCTGACTATGTTTAGCACAATTCCCAAGCGTTTGATTGGAAATTAACACACCTTCTTCTTGACTTGCACTCTTCATATGGGATGGTTATGTAATACGATTTGTCAAAGAATTCCAGCAAAGGCCTGTTTGAAGAAAAAAAAAAAAATGATAAAAAGGTCATAACCTTAAAAGAACACCATCTCTGAAGTCATTTACTGATTACGGCACTTCTACATAGCCGGCTCAGAAATCAGCTCATGCAGTTCCACGTGCCCACCAATCGCGCAGCGCGCCTCCTTATCTACACCAATGCAGAGCGTCACATGACCCCCCATGTATGCTCAGATGTTCTCTTCTTACATATGCGTTGAGTACATGTTACCAAATGTTCCTAGAATCTAATCTTTGCCATTCATACAGTTCAGGCGACCTAAAGTTTAATATGCTGCTCACTTGTAGTTGTACAGCAGAAATCCTTCTACGATGAGTATGTGCACTTGGCTCTCGGGGTCATCCATTTCTGCGGCTGGCGTCACTTGGACGCCGTGAGAACGGGCGAATTTGATTGGGTTTTCCATCCAGCCCTTGACAGTGTTCACCATGGCCTCCATGTCCAAAGCTGTGATCACTACAAAAGCAGAAGACAGGCTTTTAGCACAAGATTGAAATTCGAAAATGGAAGTTGAAAATGAAAATTCAGTTATAGCAAAGCCACACAGAGAGAATGTAAATGGGTTGGGAGGGATTGTAAAGTCTGTTATGGGAGGGCGATGCGTAGAATGAGGAGTTATTACTCTCCTACAGTTTATATTCTTACCATCCCACTGTTTAAAGCCATCCTCTCCGACCGCTATCTGATCCGGAGGCTGAAATAACAGTGACCAGTAAAACACTGCAGCAAATGCCATCGTCTACATCTGCCGTCACGTATATTTGAGCCAGACTGCTGATCTAGAATCAGGTCTCGGCCATCTTAACCTGATGAATACAACTCGACAGATGGGAGGAAACTGATCTTGGATCAGCACGTCTGAGTTCTTACATGCAGAGACCCTCTTATACAAGGAGCCAAATTAAAGTTTTATCAAATAAAACAGGAAAAGCAAACGTAAAGAGTTATTACTAGATTATGTCTTAAAGTTAGTTCTTATTGAATGTGTGCATGCAGTACTACAACAAAGCTACAATTAAAATATCATGGATATTAATATATATAATCTAATGTTGAATTACTAACTTAAACATGGAAAAGGTAGGGAGAGTTTACAGGTAAAGTTACAGTTTAAAATGAAAAGGAATTGTGTAATTGGTAGAGCCAACACCAAAATAAATTACATTTAGTTGAACTCACCTTGAAAAAGTCATCCTGGTGAACCACACAGCAGTTTGGCAAGGCTTTTATCAACCTGTTCGTCAAGGTGGTTTTACCACCATTAGTCACACTAAAAAAAATATAAAAAGCAAGGTTAAGATGATAAAACAACGTTTAAACTATTTAAAAAGAAGAACGATTAAACATATTTTAAGTCTAAACTTTTGTTTAACCGAGCTGTGAAAAGCGTATTCAAATAAAAATGGCGGGAGGGTCAGTTCCTCAGCTGGCTTATGACAACAAACTGACCCAGGTTTGCATTGTTGTTAGTCATCCACGTGTTCAATACAATAACGTCCTTAATTAATAAACACGCTTTATAACAATATATATAACAAATATAACAAAAAGCTATTTCAGACGTCTTGAAATTTAGAAGTTTCTTTAATATTCGTTTATAGTCCTTTGTATTGAGCTCAATAGTGGCGAGGCACAAACACACTACAATCACAAATAACATTAAACGTGGCATCTCAACAAGAAAAATGAATGAAAAGGCTGTTATTTTACTTAATACAGAATAAAAATATAAGCTTAATAGATGAATAGGTATATCAAGGCGCGAAGGTCCGTTAAAAACATTCAGAAATTTCGGCGCGCTCGGATTTTTAAATCTCCCGCTCAAAACCTCAACAAGGTTTTAAAGCTCAAAGCACTCATTGGATCACGTCACGAATGAGAATAAAACACGGTAAGAATGTTATAATTTATTTTGGGTTTAATATATCATCCTGACTTAAAAATAATAAAAGCCACATGGCACGACTGTGACTATTACAACTAGTTGATGATGTTAATAATAATATTACTGTAAAAAGCCACTTACCCTCCTATTCCAATGATGCACTTCATTGTATCCGACCTGGTTGAGGTTTTGCAATTTAGACGCCGCAAAACGGCTAAAATTAAAAGGTGATGATTAAAAACTTCCGCTCGAAGCTAAATTTGCAGACTTATCTCCGTAGACACCAGTGAGTTGTGAGAACACAGTTTCACGTGGGCATATAACCAAAGTTAAACGTCATAGGAAAGGCGTGGCTTACGCGCTAGGGAGCCAATCGCGGTTCACGAAGGAGAGAACATGCTGTAGCTCTGAGTCAGGCTGCCCACGAATTCCATGGAAGGCAAATTAGTACATTAATCAGAACAAATAAACATAAAGAGATAATAAATACTTGTGTAATGAGTTGGTTATATAACTATAAAGCCATTCTATAACATTAAAATGAGCAAACCTATCTATCTATCTATCTAATATTGTTTGCTGTCCTTGACAAGGACAATTAGGAACAATTAGACGGATTTAGAAAATGCGGAGTGTTTTTATGGGTATCCTCAATAGACCCACAAATATTTAGGTGAGGGGTCAGAACAATCCTTTGGGAGACTTGCAGGGCACCATGTTCCTCACAGGGGCAAAATCACATGCATTGTGGGTTGGTACGGTTAATACATCACAGATGTGCACTTGTACAATGTGGGAAGGAAGGATGTCTTGTACACTTTTACAGTCTGACATATTTAATTCATAATGTCTTTCAAGCATGTTGACTGCCTTTCAATCTAATTTAATTTTGGTGACTAGCTGAAAAAAAACAAACAAACAAACAAACAAACAAACAAACAAACAGCTAAAACCAGCCCAGGCTGGTTGGCTGGTTTTAGCTGGTTATAGCTGGTCAGCAGGCTGGTTTTAGAGGGGTTTTGGCCACAAGCTAAAACCAGCTGCTTCCAGCTTAAACCAGCTAAGACCAGCCAACCAGCCTAGGCTGGTTTTAGCTGTTTTTCAATAGAGCTACCAAATCCAGGTGTACGTGCTTATGGTCAAAGCGCACGGTTAATAAATATGGATTTTATGACTGGAGAATGGTTTCCCACTCCCAAATGTCCATGACAGTGAGGGTCATTCTTTATTTAGGTCAAAGAGAGTGTGACTGGTCACTCCGTTGTAAAGACTGGTGCTATAATAGTCACATACATACATACAGGAATAGTCTGTCACATCATGGAAATACAAATATAACTCTTTCTTGTGACATGATGAAAGACGCCTACGTCACTCTATCTTGAACTCTTATGGTTGATTTGTTTGGCAGGATATATTGAGAGGTAAAATCCCACCTTTGTTTTGAATTTAGGAAATGAATGTTCTTACTCGGTTTTTCGTTGTTTTTCGTTTGTAAAATCACTTACAGGACACAATATTATTAGCAAATCAGATATTAATAGTGATGGGTAGATTACGTAATCGTAGAATGTAGTTATTACATTACACATTTCAGTTAATATAATCAGACTACTTTTTGATTACTTTTAGATTACTTTTGAGAAATACAAAGAGAAAGAAAATATAGCATTCATTGTAATGAATAATATTAAATGCATTAAACATTACATTACGTAAGGTTTCCCAAACTGAAGTTCATGAAGGAACTCCAGGGGGTTTATGAGTTCAGTGAAAAAGCTAATAATTAATTAAATCATAAAAATTTAAATAAAAGACATTTTTGGTAAATAACCATAGAAGTACTTTGCCTTTGAGACCTTTTTAACTATTATAGTGCCAGCTGTGGTTGAATTTCCTCAATACTTTGCATGCTTGTTTAGAATCACCTGTCTCGTGCTCACCAGGTTTTCGTGAAGTTTTGAGTTTTCCTTTAGGAAATGTATTGGATTTATTGGATTTTGGGTAAATTCGGACAGGCCCTTTCCTAAACGACCCTGTTTCACACATAACATTTTTTGGTAATGGTTGACCAACAGAGTCCAGAGAATTGTACTTCAGTGTTTTTTTCTAGATTGAGCAAAAAACCTAGGATTAGTTTACAAAAGTAGGTTTTTGAAATCTCCTTAATCATTTAACAAACAATTTGCTTGACAGCAAGTTGTCCAGAATGAGGAGTTCTGTTGTATAATAAGAATATTGCCCGACATACAATCATTTACGCCCTTGAAAATGCAATATCGCCCCTAGTGGCCAAATTTCTCTCAGACCTTTAGGGCCGTGAGTCAAACAGGCCCACCGAGTTTCATTCCGATTTGCCTCCGTTAACCTTGTCTAACAGGTGCTCAAACTTCGTTGACCCATGGCGGCCATGTTTTTTGAGATATGCAAATGTTCTTATAGACACTTATGGCACTTTGGACCAAGACCATGCACACCAATTTTTACGCTCAAAGGACAAATGATTACACAGTTATTGCCATTTTTATGTATTTTTTCCCCCCTTAAAAAGCGCAACCAAGTGGCCATGCTCCACATTTTTTGTCCTGTGACCTCAGATTAAGCTCTTACATAAGTGTTCTGAGTTTGGCAAAGATATCCCACTCCGTTTAAGAGTTATAGGCATTTTTGTTATGGGCAAGTGGCCCTGCCCTTTCGGACGTTTTGGCATCCCTTTGCAATGGTGAGTCAGAAGTTCTTTTTTTGAAAATTGTTGATATTCACTCTCCAGAGAATCTTTCTGCAGTGGTTTGGTTTCGATCAGGCGGAAAACCTCGGACTAGTTCACAAAAGTATGTTTTTTCAAAAAATGTGAAATGCACGAAATGTTCGCCAAGCTCACGATCGAATCTGAGGCAAGCGTTTTGTCCGCCATGAGCCAAGGATTCCATCGAGTTATGAGCGATTTTGAGCTTTTGATCGCTGTAGCGCCCTGGTCGGGCCTATTGGGATGAGCCTTGGTCACATTGTAGGCGGTGTGAGTACTACCATCCCTCCAAGTTGCAAGTCTCTACAACTTACGGTTTGGTTTGCACGATCAGTTTTACATGGATATCGCTGATCCTTGACCATTCTAACAATTACAATAGGGCTTCCGCGCTACGCGCTTGAACCCCTAAAAATAACAACAATCAAAATAAAATCAATCAAAATTATGTAATCAAAAAAAGTAGCTGTAGTCCAATTACTTGTAGTATTTTGTAATATAATCAAATTACAAGTAGTTACATGTAATCAGTTACTACCCTGGGCTGGATATGAAGATCAAGAAAAGACAAAAGCCAAGCAACATTGTAGTCATACATATAGCAGAATGTTTAATTTTGAACCATTTCCAAAGCAAACATAAGGCAACATAAAAGTACAGCTAATGTCAGAATGTTTTCAGAGATGACTGGCACTTATCGTTTACAAAAGCTGGTCATTAAACAAGACGGAAAGGGTTAAAGCATTCGAAAAACACCCAAGATAGGATTCCAGGCAAACATAATTGGCAAAAATAGCAAAAAGTTACATTCGATTTTGGGCGCGTACACACAGAGAAGCACAGAGATGCTTGGAAAATCGACATGCACCACCAATCGAATCCTGAGCAGACATACCCGTCAATTAAAGGCAGGTCACGTGACATTCTCGAGGGTCAGAAAGCAGGAAACAGCCCATTTAAAAAAGCGATAACTGCAAAGAGGCTACAGCGCACGATGGTACATCCTGCTACCGAAAACGGCGACGTTCCTCTGTGCGTAGTGCCATCTGTTGGCAGACTTCGAGATGCTTTTTTAAAATTGTGCCTTTGCGGAGGAAAGCGAGAGCAGCTGGCCTTCTCATCCATTTTGTTGCTGATCTGAGACCAGTTTCGAGTCGTCTGATATGTGTGTTAATATAGAATTTGGGAATATTAAATATGGTCCGAGATCAGCAACAAGAACATCCAAGCTTAGAGTCCATGTTCTTCAACCATTGTTGTTCTGGAGAAAGAGTTGTTTGAATATTTTATATGGCAAAACCAAAGCATTACATGAATCAGTCATGGAATATTGAAGTTTTGTTTGTTTGCTCACCTCTCTGGATTGATTGGCTTATGTTGCTGTTCGTGATGCTCCTGCTCTTTCTGTTCCTGCTCCATTCTACGAAGAGAGACATTTTTTGATATTGCTTTGGGAGTTTTTGGTCTCCAAATTTAGCAAATTTAAGCAAATTTAAAGGAGTTTGGGGATTACCTTTCTTTTCTAGCGTTCAATCTTTCCTCTTCAAATCTAAAAAAAGACAAGTTGATCTCATAGTATCAGTTTATAGTTTTGGCTTGCAAAAGGTAAAACATGTTTGTACGTTTGCAATCGTCTTACTGTAAGACACACTCTGGGATCTGGATATGATCCATAGGAACAATCTTTTCCAGCTCTTCCAGACTGTGCACATAACGGATCTTATTCATGAACTTCACGCTGCAGGGTGTAAAATATCATTTATGAGCATGTCGGAAAACCTTCACCTGCAACCTGAAACCTTCAACCTCATTGGAAAATCTGACGTTTACCTGATGAAGGGTTTGGAAATTGCGATGACTGTCCGGATAAACCACGATGGATGAGTGATGATCAAAGATTTCAGGTTTTTCCTCAGTCTGTTGATGAAGATTAAAGATGTTGATCTCAGAATGTCTGAAATCATCTATGAAATCCATAAAAGTGATGACTATTTCCATACCTTCTGTCAATCATCTGATAGCACTTCTTGAGCCAGCTAATGCCGGGCATCTTATTCCGCGGTGTTCCTCCATTCATGTAAATGATCAGGTAATCCTCCGCCACCAGCATCTCCAGACTGCTCACCACATACCTGAGGAACAGGTGTGAACGCAGCGTGAAGGTGTAAAGGGAAGCCAAAAAGGAAAAACACTGAACATGAAGGTTGTACAGTCTGGCTTAGCTGTTACACTCATAAAAATAAAAGTTCCAAAAGGGTGATTTTGCAGTGATGCCATAGAACAGGGGTGGGGAACCTTGATCCTCGAGGGCCGGTGTCCCTGCATAGTTTAGCTCCAACCCTAATCAAACACACCTGAACAAGCTAATCAAGGTCTTCAGGATACAGGTTGGTATCTTTTTTTTCAGGGTTGGAGCTAAACTCTGCAGGGACACCGGCCCTCAAGGATCAAGGTTCCCCACCCCTGCCTTAGAAGAACCATTTTTGGTTCCCCAAAGAACCTTTAGGTGAACAGTTCCTAAAAGAACCATTTTGAAGAACATTTTAGAACCGTTTTTGAATATAAAGAACCTTTTCAGCTTTTGGAAGGTACCATGGATGTTCAAGGTTCTTCATGGAACCATCGATGCCAATAAAGAACCTTTATTTTTAAGAGTGTAATTTCCTTACAGAAAGAGGTTTTCCATCAGGTAATGGTAGTCTGGGCAGCTGCTGTCAGGAAGGTAACACGCTGTGAAGACAATGATGGCGTTCAAGCCTTCGCCATAGTACCCTAAAGAACAGAGAGAAGAAGTGACGTCAGGATGCAGGAGACATTTTATATAAACAGCATTAACATACAGTACATGTAAATGGTTGACTCTGAAGCGTGACGTACCTCCATGTGATATGACGCGCAGATAGGGCCGTATGACCTGCATATCGATGCGATGTTCCTGTTCGCCGATGATCACGGTCCTCCATAAACGGCCGTTGACACCCGTCCCGTCCACACCTTCTCCATCAGCATCACTGTCAGCAGGGGGTGCTTTGGCCGAGGCGACGGGTGTATCATCTGAAAGCCATGGATGAATGAGTGGAACAGATATAGGGTATCTAACTACTGATATTTTCATCTATCTACCTACCGATCTTTACATATGTCTATCTACCCACCCATCTATCTATCTATCTATCTATCTATCTATCTATCTATCTATCTATCTATCTATCTATCTATCTATCTATCTATCTATCTACTCAACAATATTTTCATCTATCTACCTACCTACCCATTTTTCTACCTACCGATCTTTACATCTATCTATCTACCTATCTGCCATCTATCTACTCACCAATTTTTCATCTATCTACCTACCTACCTACCCATTTATCTACCTACCGATCTTTGCATCTGTCTATCTGCCTACCCATCTACCTACCCATCTACCTATCTATCTATCTATCTATCTATCTATCTATCTATCTATATATCTATCTATCTATCTATCTACCATCTATATATCTACTCAACAATATTTTCATCTATCTACCTACCTACCCATTTTTCTACCTACCGATCTTTGCATCTACCTACCCATCTATCTATCTACCTACCCATCTATCTATCTACCTACCCATCTACCTACCCATCTATCTATCTACCTACCCATCTATCTATCTATCTATCTATCTATCTATCTATCTATCTATCTATCTATCTATCTATCTATCTATCTATCTATCTATCTATCTATCTATCTACCATCTATATATCTACTCAACAATATTTTCATCTATCTACCTACCTACCCATTTTTCTACCTACCGATCTTTACATCTATCTATCTACCTATCTGCCATCTATCTATCTACTCACCAATCTTTTCATCTATCTACCTACCTACCCATCTATCTATCTACCTACCATATATCTATCTACTCACCAGCCTTTTCATCTTTCTACCTACCTACCCATTTATCTACCTACCTATCTGCCATCTATCTATCTACTCAACAATCTTTTCATCTATCTACCTACCTACCCATCTATCTATCTACCTACCTATCTGCCATCTATCTATCTACTCACCAATCTTTTCATCTATCTACCTACCTACCCATCTATCTATCTACCTATCTACCATATATCTATCTACTCACCAGCCTTTTCATCTTTCTACCTACCTACCCATTTATCTACCTACCTATCTGCCATCTATCTATCTACTCAACAATCTTTTCATCTATCTACCTACCTACCCATCTATCTATCTACCTATCTGCCATCTATCTATCTACTCACCAATCTTTTCATCTATCTACCTACCTACCCATCTATCTATCTACCTATCTACCATATATCTATCTACTCACCAGCCTTTTCATCTTTCTACCTACCTACCCATTTATCTACCTACCTATCTGCCATCTATCTATCTACTCAACAATCTTTTCATCTATCTACCTACCTACCCATCTATCTATCTACCTACCTATCTGCCATCTATCTATCTACTCACCAATCTTTTCATCTATCTACCTACCTACCCATCTATCTATCTACCTATCTACCATATATCTATCTACTCACCAGCCTTTTCATCTTTCTACCTACCTACCCATTTATCTACCTACCTATCTGCCATCTATCTATCTACTCAACAATCTTTTCATCTATCTACCTACCTACCCATCTATCTATCTACCTATCTGCCATCTATCTATCTACTCACCAATCTTTTCATCTATCTACCTACCTACCCATCTATCTATCTACCTATCTACCATATATCTATCTACTCACCAGCCTTTTCATCTTTCTACCTACCTACCCATTTATCTACCTACCTATCTGCCATCTATCTATCTACTCAACAATCTTTTCATCTATCTACCTACCTACCTACCCATCTATCTATCTACCTATCTGCCATCTATCTATCTACTCACCAATCTTTTCATCTATCTACCTACCTACCCATCTATCTATCTACCTATCTACCATATATCTATCTACTCACCAGCCTTTTCATCTTTCTACCTACCTACCCATTTATCTACCTACCTATCTGCCATCTATCTATCTACTCAACAATCTTTTCATCTATCTACCTACCTACCCATCTATCTATCTACCTACCTATCTGCCATCTATCTATCTACTCACCAATCTTTTCATCTATCTACCTACCTACCCATCTATCTATCTACCTATCTACCATATATCTATCTACTCACCAGCCTTTTCATCTTTCTACCTACCTACCTACCCATTTATCTACCTACCTATCTGCCATCTATCTATCTACTCAACAATCTTTTCATCTATCTACCTACCTACCCATCTATCTATCTACCTATCTGCCATCTATCTATCTACTCACCAATCTTTTCATCTATCTACCTACCTACCCATCTATCTATCTACCTATCTACCATATATCTATCTACTCACCAGCCTTTTCATCTTTCTACCTACCTACCCATTTATCTACCTACCTATCTGCCATCTATCTATCTACTCAACAATCTTTTCATCTATCTACCTACCTACCCATCTATCTATCTACCTATCTGCCATCTATCTATCTACTCACCAATCTTTTCATCTATCTACCTACCTACCCATCTATCTATCTACCTATCTACCATATATCTATCTACTCACCAGCCTTTTCATCTTTCTACCTACCTACCTACCCATTTATCTACCTACCTATCTGCCATCTATCTATCTACTCAACAATATTTTCATCTATCTACCTACCTACCCATTTATCTACCTACCTACCGATCTTTCTGTCTACCTACTAATCTATCTATCTATCTATCTATCTATCTATCTATCTATCTATCTATCTATCTATCTATCTATCTATCTATCTATCTATCATGTTCTTCAACCGTTGTTGTTCTGGAGAAAGAGTTGTTATCTACCTACCTACCCATTTATCTACCTACCTACCGATCTTTCTGTCTACCTACTAATCTATCTATCTATCTATCTATCTATCTATCTGTCTGTCTGTCTGTCTGTCTGTCTGTCTGTCTGTCTGTCTATCTATCTATCTATCTATCTATCTATCTATCTATCTATCTATCTATCTATCTATCTATCTATCTATCTATCTATCTATCTATCTATCTATCTATCTATCTATCTATCTATCTATCTATCTAAACCAAGTGGTTTATCTACCAATCTTTCTATCTTCCTAACGTTCTCTTTCCAGAGCCATGAAGAACTTACCCTCCCATTCCAGATCATTGCCGTTGGTGATGAACTCCAGCGAATCTGTGTCATCAGGCGTCTCGATATCATCCACGTTAATATCCAGATCATCAGGTGTATCCAGGAAGTCATCAGAGAGCAAAGACCCTTCGCTCTGGTCCAACGACAAGTTCATATCCGGGGCCACCAGCGTGCGGCGCTTCCGGTGAGCTCCGCCCCCTCCGGCTCCACCAATCAGGAGAGAGTTTGGGGGAGCTGAGCCAATAAAGATACATTTTGCATTACACAAATGCAAATTACTCATTTAAGATGAACATTTGCATATGAAGCAAAGTCACTCACAAGTTCTCCCCTCATTCAGGGCACAGGAAGAGTCCATGTCACCCTCCGCAGGAAGTGGCCTAGTGAAGACAATATTTCAGCTCACTTAAAAGTGCAAATACCAATTCCTGGTAATATCTTTGGAGCGAAACGAAAACGAGCAATGAAATGACAAAATGGCAATTCTTGTGTGAACTGCTTCTTTAAGACCAGAGCATATTGTGATATGCTAATTAGCAGCATAGGCCCTCGGGGCCGCTGCACACGCAGCTAATAAATAGAGGGGGGTTGTCAGAGCCGCTGGGGTTCGCAGCTGCTGCTTCTGTGCTAAAAGACTATTTAACTCGCAGTTGTCATTGTTTCCCCCTGAAACGCACATTTTAGACGACAATGGCAAACCAAAAGCCTTGAGAAAGACAAGCAAATCACTACATAAATGCATAATACTAACATACAGTATGCAAACAAATGTATGAATCACAGCTTAAATTTGGCACCATGTTATTCATAACAACAACAGCTTCCCTGTGGAGCTTCAGCAAATTTCTATTTCTCTCAGTTTGGTATTAAACAATAATGCGGCACTAAAACCTATTTTAATTAACATAAACTTGATAGAATTGATGATTTAGCATGGTTTAGAAAACAAACAAACCGAAAACGCACAATCAAAGCTGCTCTCTCTTACCTGCTGTGTGAAACGTACAAGGTTTTTGGTATGCTTCCTGATTCAGCGAGTTCTTACTCCACGCTAGCGTGAAATCTCATGGTCCTGACGCTGTTTAATATTTCAAAAGCATCATGCTGTCGTGTGATGCTGGAGCTGCTCCTCTATGCCTGACCTGCCTCCATTTTGCTGGTGATGCTGCTTGTGTTGTTGGCAGCTCGCTGCGTCACATGACGTGGCTGCTTTCCATTTAAGGAGAGAGCTGCACCTGCTCCCATCTCTGCTCTTTTCCTTTTTTTAAGGCTTGTATCTATCTGTAAGGCCAGTATAGCCTCAAACTTTGTTTGTCTTTTTTTGGAACTTCTTACATTCAATTTAAACTGGAATAATTGATCAATATAAACATTTAAATGCATCAAATATCCAGTTTCTGCACATTTCATGCATGTGATGTATTTAAAGCCACAGTGGAAGCAAATGTTTAAATTTGAGGCCGGAAATGCAATAAAACGTTTACCTGGGAAAATCATCGTCCAGCCATTCGTCTCTAGCCTCTATGATCTCCATCAGCGGGCCAAAGTCAACGCTGCCCATGCTGAAGAAACCTGGACCTGAAAAACAAAGTCAAATCCGTCCCTGAAGAGTTTAATCACCAAAAAGTCAAAGCATACCAGAGGAATTTTTAGTGTGCTACGGATTAATGGGAAAAAAAAACAAAAAAACATTTTAATCCCTCTTTTAATCTCTGGCTGAAGTGGCCTCCGCTTTGAAGATAATTCCCTTTTGTTCTACCAACTTTGAATTGTCTTTTTGATTTAGGGCTATTTTATACTGTAACATATACAAAACAAACAAGACATAAACTGCATTATTACATTAAAAAAAAAACATTTGTGAACTGAAAAATAATTGAATACTACATTAACATATTGGGAAAACACAACACAGTTACTAAATTGAAACAACATTTTATATCAAAATGGAAAATATAATACAAATATTATTCAAAATATGACTAAAAATTATAATGGTACCTCACAGATACTAAAATAAATATTAAATTCATTATTACATTGAAGCTTCATGGTGGTGTGGCTTGAAAGCACTAATTCATTCAATAAATGCACTCTTTTTAAAGCTTATTAACTCAGCAAATCTTTTTAAATTTAGTCTTTGGTAGATCAAAATATTAACAATACATTATTGAGCTGCTCGTACTTACATAAGGATCAGATTATTCCCTACGAACTGATTATTTTTCCTCTTCATCCAGAGCCGAATGCAGGTGTTGATGCAGGTGCTCCGGGAGAAACACAAGACTCCTCTGTTCACTGTGAAGAAGAAAAGAAAAAAAAAAACTATGCTCACTCTCCAGGTCACATCAGGCACTTTGACACTGAATTCAGTCCATCATGTTTCCAGAGGCATGTATAGTCTCTTATTTAAATCCAAACGTTAGCCTACCAGAAAAGATGCTTTAGGATCATTTATATCAGCGATGCTTTGTCATATTGCTTCTCCTCTTGAATGCTGAATGCTGGTGGTCCAGAATCAGGATGAATAGAGCATCTGTTATTTAGGCACTTCCACATCCTCTGAGCACTGGAACAACAGAGCCTTTGAAATCCCACTTTAAGCTCTATAGCCCTCTCAACCAGCGGATGGCGCTAATGTACGAGTCATATCTGGTGATAAAGGCATAAATAAGTTTCTCCAAGTCTTGACAGGAAACATATAAATGGATATATATATATATATATAGAATCCAGAGTGGGGGAAAATTTTTGTTTTTCCATCAATGACAAAAAAATATGAATTATAGTCTGCCAGAAAAATAATAACAATAGAGGTTTCCTATCCAAAAAATTGGATTTGCATATTAAAAAAAAAAACTCTGGTAGGTGTAATACAAAGGTAAACAATGCAAATTTAAGTTAACAATATTAGGTTTATTATTAGGAGTAGGTTTGCTGTTTGTTTGGATGTATTTCAGATCAGCAAACTCTTTAAAAAATACATCTTGCAGATGTCAAATAAATGTCTGTGTGATGTACATGCCCGGATATCGCACATACGTCTGCAAGATGTCTGCTTGATCGGGAAAGCATCTGAAAAGTTATGTTTGTACACCGGTCATCACGATAATAAAACCTGTTCGTTACATTTTGGGTAGTTTGATAGGAGACCATAACAAAAAATCAATACCTCAGTTTTGAAAAAAAAAATAAAAATGAGGAAATCAGAGTTTTTTGTGAATCTATTTGAACCAATTTGCTTTCACTTTTAAATCGATCTCATAAGAAACAGCTATATATACATAATTGTATAACACAATTCATCTTTACCTCATAACGGTTTTTATTTTTAGGCTCCACGGGGGGCAGAGGCGCGAAGGTGACCGTTGACGTCACGGACACGTGTCGGTCACGTGAGCGCAGGAGACGCCGCTGCCGCTGCTGCTGCTGAAGTTTCTATGATGGCGGCCAGTAATTATTATGGATTCACACATGCAGCTGCAGCTGCCGCCTCCGGCCCGCAGTACAGGTACAAAACAAACACACATGCGCATGAACACATCGTTTATTTACAGTAGTCATAAGGATACGACGGTCTTTTTAAACGAGAGGCTGACGGCCAGTGCTCACAGATCTCATGAGCTGCTGCTGTTTATGTGTTTACTGATGCTTGCATGATGTTGTGATACAGTGAAAGTGTGTTAGCGGGAAATATGCATGTTCTAATATAAACACTGCGATGCTGTCGTGCTTATGGACACGCGGTACCATGGAGTACCATGTTAATACCATGGTAAACATTTAGTACTATGCTTTTACCATAGAATTCTATGACTTTTCCATTGCACTTGAATGTTAAAAATGTGCTATGCCTACAAACAAGTACTGCATTTTGGTATTTGTTAGAGTGAATACTATTACCATGGTATTTTGCACACATGTAAGGGCCCAGGTACCACACGTCTGCAAGATGTCTGTTAAACATCACTTGATCTGGAAAGCATCTGCTGTGTACAAACATCTAACAAATGTCTTTTTAACACCTAATAGGAAATGTCCTATAGATGTACTGCAGATGAGCAAACGCTAAAAAATATGTATTGCAGATGTAAATGCAATGTCAAATAGACGTCTCAGTGATGTACGTGTGTTATCAGGGGTATTTTGGTGGTATTACAATGGTATTTTGCACACTTAAGGGTGCTTTTGGTATTTGTTAAAGTAAATACTGTTGCCATGGTATTTTGCGCACTTGTAAGGGTGCATACCCAAATAGCACACTTTATGTCTGCAAGATGTTTGTTAAAGATCACATGATCTGGAAAGCATCTGCTGTGTACAAAAGTCTGGCAGACATCTGTAAGATGTCAGTTTTATATCCATTCTAAATCATAAACATCTTAAAGACATCTAATAGACGTATTGCAGATGAGCAAACACTTAAAATATTGCAGATGTAAATGCAGACGTCAAATAGACGGCTATGTAATGTATGTGTGTTATCAGGGGTATTTTGGTGTTCGTTAAAGTAAATACTATTGCCATGGTATTTTGCACACTTATAAGGGTGCTTTTGGTATTCGTTAAAGTAAATACTATTGCCATGGTATTTTGCGCACTTGTAAGGGTGCTTTTGGTATTCGTTAAAGTAAATACTATTGCCACGGTATTTTGCGCACTTGTAAGGGTGCTTTTGGTGTTTGTTAAAGTAAATACTATTGCCATGGTATTTTGCTATCTGATGTCAAATAGACGTCTATTAGACATCTTTAAGATGTTTATGATTCAGAATCTATGTAAAACTGACATCTTACAGACGTCTGCCAGACGTTTGTACACAGCAAATGCTTTCCAGATCAATAGATCTTTAACAGACATCTTGCAGACGTAAGTGTGCTATCTGGGATACTATTGCCATGTTATTTTGCGCACTTGTAAGGGTGCATACCCAAATGGCACATTTTATGTCTGCAAGATGTCTGTTAAAGATCACATGATCTGGAAAGCATCTGCTGTGTACAAACGTCTGACAGATGACTGATTCTAAATCATAAACATCTTAAAGACATCTAATAAACATCTATTTGACATCTGCTAGGAAACATCCTATAAACGTATTGCAGATGAGCGTACACTTTTTAAAAAATATGTCCTGCAGATGTAATGCAGAATAAAATAGACATCTGCAAGTTGTCTGTTAAAGATTGCTTGATCTGGAAAGCATCTGCTGTGTACAAACACCTGACACACGTCTTTAGGATGTCAGTTTTACATACATTCTAAACGTCTTTTTGACATTTGTTAGGGAACACTTTATAGACGTATTACAGATGAGAGAACACTTAAAAAAAATCTTAATTAGTAAATAGACAGCTCCATGGTGTATGTGTGTTATCAGGGGTATTTTGGTATTCATTAAAGTAAATACTACTACCATGGTATTTTGCACACTTGTAAAGGTGCTTTTGGTTTTGGTTAAAGTAAATATAGGGTCATTCCAGCTGGAATCATCAAATTTTTTAAAAAATTTCCCCACCTGACCTCCTCAGATTTGTCTGATGGGTAATATGCCCAATAGATCATATATAAAATTTCAGATCTCTACTGTGCATACTTTTTTTTTTTTTTTATAAAAAATCTGTAAACAAATTTTGGCATCACAGTCTGAGTGACCATGTTCAGACTGAAATATCTCCAGAACTAGTTGTGCCAGGTCCATGAAATTATCTGGGCTAAGAGTCCTAGTCCAGAACTGCATGAATTACAACTCACAGCATTGTTAATGAATTTACACCTGAATCCTAGCCCTCTACTTTTCTCCAAAAACTATTACTTTAAGGGTTTTCAGATGTCCATAGAAACCTCTAATTTCAATGTATAAGCATCAAACTTGGTAAATGGTCTGATATGTACCATGTCTTTCACACCCTTTGACATCAGACAATAGAGTCTTATGGATGTTGAGATATTAAGGTCCCCCAAAAAAATTGTGCCACATTTTATACCTTAAAACATTGTAAAAGTTAAGCTTTTTGTTTAAGTCAGTATTTTTTGGATATTGTTTTCTTTAGAAATTTGTACTTAGGTCTTTTACACTTCCAAATAAAATTGTCTATATATAACATTCCCCAAACAAGTTATAGCCATTTATTACAATATTATTATAGTCGCTTTTTAGTGAAAAACAGGCCTATTTAGTTTATTGACAATATAGACCTGTCCAAAAAGTTTCAGGAGTGAAGTCGCTGATATCACTAAAAAAAGAGTAGACTCCTGTTCTGGCGATATCACTTTTAGCATAGCTTAGCATAAATCATTGAATTACTGCGCCTGCTTCTGCCATGTTACGGCAGCAAACGTCCTTGACTATTACGCCGGAATGGGAGTGTAGTTCCTAATCCTATCGGCCTAGAAAACCGCAGCTTTACATTTCCGCTGGTCTTAGTACACGATATAACTACAGAAGAGTCAAGTTTTAAATAGGACAAATATCGAAACTCGTTGGTCATTTTTGAAGGTGATGCTATTGGTCTAATAGGATTCAATAATCTATGCTAAGCTATGCTAAAAGTGATATCGCCAGAACAGGAGAACGGCTGAATGGATTTCAAAACGGTAAAACTCAACTTATTAACTCGGGGGGGGGGAGTTGGAGAATGAGCCTATTTCCAAAAAAAGTGGAGTGTTCCTTTAAGAACAATAGTTATTTTTAGCCGCGTCTTGCAGATGTATGTGTGCTATCTGGGTAAGATGTCAGTTTTATAAACATTCTAAATTGTATACATCTTAAAGACATCTAGTAGATGCCTCCATGATGTACTTTTGCTATCAGGGTGTAAACCGCATTCATTCTGAATCCCAAAATTCCCATCCAGCGCCCAGCCGCCTCCTGCCTATTCCCACCCGACCACGGGCAGCTATAACGTCCAGCCCGCCCCTGGAGTGGCCCACGCGGTGACGGCCTCGTACCCCACCGTCACCGCCCAACCGGCGAGTCCCGCGGTTACAGCCCCCTACCCCACCTACCAGCCCCATCCGGCCCCGAACTACTGTTACCGACAGCCCGAAACGACCCCACAACTGACGACCACCCCTCAAACCTACCAGGTGTTGACCGAACCGGTTAGTCTTCTGTTTGCTTCATTCATATTAATGATGCATCTCAAGTTGGCTCATTTACCTATTCTAAATTAACTGATTATACAGGAGAATTATAGCTATGGTCGACCGCCGTCGGTCAGCAGCTACGAGAACAAGCAGTACTTTCAAACGAGCATCGCACCTGCGCAGCGAACCGCAACTGAGGCCTACTTCCAGACAGGTGAGTCTAATTAACAGGTAACAATCATAGCTGAGTATTTAAACAGATTTATGAAATTTGTAGTTTTGAAGACAGTTCATTGGTTCACCCAAAATCTCTGTAATTATATACTCATCCTCAAATAGTTCCGAACCTGTATGAGTTTCTTTCTTCGGGTTAACATAAAAGAAGATATTTTGAGGAATGTGGGTAACCAAA
The DNA here is from genome assembly GCF_049309525.1 of Garra rufa. NCBI lineage: Eukaryota > Metazoa > Chordata > Actinopteri > Cypriniformes > Cyprinidae > Garra > Garra rufa. Next base: position 2,185,234 of record NC_133367.1, read on the forward strand.
CAGTTGATGATCCCCTCTGGGGACCAGAAACGGTTTGGTTACCAACATTATACAAAATATCTTCTTTTGTGAGTGAATGATGACAGAATTGTAATTTTTCCGTGTTAGATATACAGCATTCCCATTCAGAAATACTAAGTAGTTTAAAAAATAAATGTCAGAATCTGTAACTATGAGGGTAATATTGATTTACAGACTGGTGCTGAATAGTTTTATTTTTTTTTTTAATTCTATTACATTTTATTTATTGTAAAAATTATAGAGAAATTGCATAGTGTAATAATTATTAATTATTTTTAAATATTAGAACTGTTACTATACATTTACGCAGTATTGTGACTTGCAATGATTTTAATGCACTTTTTAACCATGTTTTCTAAAAAGGAAGTCTTTTTCCTGAAAAAATGTGTATTGTAAATTAAAAGTTTCTTGTGTTGCATTTTATTTTAAGATATTTGTTTTAGTTAGTGTATATCAGTATATATTTTTAAGGTAAAGCTGTAACTGAAATGAAGTAAAAAAAAATGATCAAAGAAATAGATTAAGTATTACAATTTCTAAAACTGAAATAAAAATAAATTTAAAACAAACTAGAGCTGCAAAATGATTTATATTTGCATACTATGTGTGTGTGTACTGTGTTTTATTATGTATGTCTAAATACACACACATACATGAATATATTTAAAAAATATTTCTATGTATTTGTATGTAAACAATTGTATATAATTTATATTATATATAAATATAAATATCTAGTAATTTATCTATTAAATATTAATTGCGGCCAATCGTTTTGCAGCTAAAAAAAAACTTTAATGAAAAAATTACAAAAGCACATAATATTACTAAAATGATAATAAAAATAGAAACTAATTCAAAATACTAATAAATATTACTACTACTACTAAGTACTAGTGTTGTTTATATGTTGAAATAGTGGTGCATATAAATGATTAAATATTTGTGTTCTGTTGGTGAGAAACCATGTGAACTTACATGTATTTTACGTCTTGCATTAAACTTTTAGAATTACTTGGGGGGGGGGGGGGGGGAGACCTATCTAAGATATTTGAAAGCAATCTAAAGTGACCCTGTACCACAAAACCAGTCATAAGGGTCCATTAAAAAAAAATAAAAAAAAATTTAAAAAGTAAAAGCTGAATACATAAGCTTTCCATAGGACAATATTTGGCCAAAATACAACTATTTGAAAATCTGGAATCTGGGTGCAAAAAAAAAAAAGAAAAAAAAAAGAGAAAAACATCTTTAAAATGGTCTAAATTAAGTTCTTAGCAATGCACATTATCAATCAAAAATTAGGTTGTGACATATGTACGGTAGGAAATTTACAAAATATCTTCATGGAACATGATCTTTACTTAAAATCCTAATGATTTTTTGCATAAAAGAAAAATCGATCATTTTGACCCATTCAATGTATTATTGGCCATGGCTACAAATATACCCGTGGTGTTACCTGGTTTTGTGGTTAAGGATCACAAATGCCATTAATATGTTAAAAAATAAGCTACAGCTTCCAATTTTCTTAGGTTAAAATTAGACAATCTTTGCCTTTCCAGGGCTGAAAAGTGGCTACAGTCCCACGAGCACAGTGTACAGTCAGCCGCCTGTTCAAAGACAGGTCGCGGCTCTGAAACCCCCTCCCGCTGCGAGCTCTGTGTCTTCTAGTTACACCATCTACCCTACATCAACCAGCGTACAGCAAACTCCTGCCACCATATCCACTTACACACCCAGTTCTTCCTTCAACTCCACAGCTGCTACGTCCTACTCCGGTACGGCCGCGTCAGATTCCGATTTATACGCCACGAATAGCCGTCGGTGTATCGTCTAACGGTGTTGCTTTCTTTGTTGCTTCAGCCGGTCTCAGTTATTCCAGCTATGAGTCTAGCGGTTACACATCTACGCCGTCATACTTCCAGCCGGCGCAGTTGGCGCCCCCTCAGGCACCGCCTCAACCACCGCTCCAGCAGCCGCAACAGCCACCGCCACCTCAGCAGACACAGCAACCTCCCAAACAGATCGCCAACTCCTCCTGGAGCAACACCGGGAGCGGCACGATCACCAGTTCCACCGTCAACACATACAAGAAGCCTGTTTTCCACCAGAACAAAATTCAGAAGCCCAAAGGCCCGCCCAAACAGCCACAGCTGCACTATTGCGATATCTGCAAGATAAGCTGTGCCGGGCCACAGGTGAGTGTTTGCATTAAATCCACAATCAGCCAAAAATAAAATTTTCCTGATCATCTATTCACCCTCAGGCCCCAAATGTGTAGGTCTTTCTCATCAGTTGAAGAGAATTTATTCTCCATCTAATGCAAGTAAATGTTGCTCACCGTACACCATTTCCAAAGGTCTAAAATATATATTTAGGTAGATTCAAACTAATGCACAAAACCTCAGCCAATCAAAGTTGAATGGTTGTTTTTGTTTCAGTTTGTTGTTACCAGTTTATTCTATCTATTTTCGTATGTCAACTTCAATTTCAGTTCATTTCTCAATGCGGATTTTTCAAACTGAGTGTTCCCTCTACTTCATCAGCACTTACACCAAGCTTAACAGTTTCAGTGCTTTCTGTATTCTGAAGATTTTTACTGAGGGGCAGTGTTGGGGAAATGCATTATAAGTAACACGAGTTACGTAATCAGATTACTTTTTTCAAGTAACTGGTAAAGTGTTGCATTACTATTGTGTGAAAGAGCCTTTGCAGTTTTAAAAATATAGGTTATAGTTAAATTTTTATTAAAAAATAAATAAGGAAGCCCATCCAAGAATCAGAAAGTGATGCAAAAGTAACATAATGCACATCTTTCAATAAACGTAACGATGTAATTTAGTTTAAAGATTACATTCCCTAACACTGCTGATAGGTTTGTTCATATATAATTTGCCTGGTTTTGTGCCACAATTTATACCTTAAAATATTGTAAAAGTTAAGCTTTTAGTTACGGTCAGGATATTTTGGAAATGTATGCAAGTTGGTGTATGTTTAGCCCTTGCATATTTAAGCATACAATTTCAGAAAACTTGCTGTCAGTCAACTGGGGAAGTATTACTTTAGCTTATCTTATTTTGACCATTTTTAATGGCTGAAAATCTATATTTAGGCAGCTTCAAAGTAACTTGTTTTGTATTACAAGATTTCTAAGATGTTACATGATTTCTAAGATGTTACATGCTAGCGAGGCATTATCTAATTAAACATGCACTGGCATGTATGCGTTTTCACAGAAGAAATCTATAAGGCCAGGTTCAAAATTCTTCTTTTATTTTGTTGACATATTAGATTCAAAGGTTTTTACAGAAGGAATTCTTGATATCTCTTTTTATCACTCCATAAATCAGAAAATACTGTCAACAGTCAGAAAAAAAGTTGCATTTGACATGTTTTTAGGAATAAGATGTTGTATAAAACCAGGTAAATAATGTATGAACAAACCCCTCAGTAAAAATCTCCAGAATATAGATGGGACTAAAACTGTAAAATTTGGTGCATGTATGTTGTACTAAAGTTGAGAAAAAAACTTTCTAAATATGTACTGTAATTGAAATCTATAGATGTAAATAGACAAAGTGCAGTCTGTAAGCCTAGGTTCAAAATTCTTGTTTCATTTTGTTGACATTAGTGTCGAAGGTTTTTGCAGAAGAGATTCTGGATATCTCTTATCATCACCCCATAAATCTGAAAATACCTTCAACAGTAAGAAAAAAAAGTTACATTTTACCATGTGTGTAGGAATAAGATGTTGTATAAAACCAGGCGAATGATATATGAACAAACCCCTCTGTAAAAATCTTCAGAATATAGATGGGAATAAAACTGTAAGATTTGGCGTATGCAAGTTCTACTGAAGTTGAGAAAAAACTTTAGAAGACCATCTTTAAAGATACGTGTTTTAATTGAAATCTGTTGATGCAAACAGGAAACATACAATGAAAGTTTTAGATGTTTTCTTTTCACTACTCAACAACATGTTATGAAAAAACTAATTACATAAAATCTTAAAACTGACCAGTGCATTTAAAAAAACAAACAAAAAATCAATGTTTTGCCTGTAGTATCTTGCCATAAAGTTTCCTATATTTAGTGGAAAGTAATAGCAAACATATTTCTTCATTGACTTGTGTTCCTGTGGTCTCCTGCAGACGTATCGAGAGCATCTGGAAGGACAGAAGCACAAGAAGAAAGAGGCGGCTCAGAAGAGTGGCAGTCAGGTGACCAACGGACCTCGCGGTGTCCAGACGCAGCTGCGCTGTGAATTGTGCGATGTCTCGTGCACTGGAGCCGATGCATACGCTGCACACATCCGGGGATCCAAGCACCAGAAGGTTCGTTAAATGTCACGATGGTTCAGTTGGCCATTTTAGTGCTCTTGAGCTTTTTGACATGTTTTGGTGTTGAAGATTAAACTTTTAGTTGAAATGCAACTACTATCAAACTTTTCCTCAGGTTGTGAAGTTGCACACCAAACTTGGCAAACCCATCCCTTCCACTGAGCCCGTTTTCGTGAGCTCTGCCCCTGTTGCTGTTACAATGACTACTAGCAAGGCAGCGGCGACAACCGCTTCCACCCATACATCGGTGGCGCAGAAGGCGCCAGTCGTGGCTTCTTCCAAACCCATGGCGTCTCTTGCGAAAAAACCCACCACTGCTAAAGTTGCCATTATTGGTGAGTGACCTTATTAGGACCTTTTCATTAAATGTGAGCATAATTAATTTTTCTGAAATCATTCAGATTACCGTTTTCAAACATTTTAAAAGTGACTGGCACAGAAATTTCCACAAGTAAAAATTCCAATTGCACAAGTACATAATATGCATTTTTTTTTCAGTGATTCAGTGGAAGTTACAAGTAGTATAAAACTACGGAATGATTAAAAGGAATTTTTTTTTTTTTTTTGCAACTTCAGCATTTACCTTTATTACTATTGTAAATTCATTCACTGTTTTGACAGTTTTGATAGCTTTTGATAGCTTTTAAGAATTATTTACGTAGTCTTTGCGATTACACAAGTATGAGTATAAAACTAGTTTTCTGAATGCTTAAAAGAAATGTGTTTGCAATTGCGACATTTAAATTGGCGATTGTGTGAATTTATTATAAAGTCATTTGCCGTTACAACAGTTTACATAATGATTTAGGGCCTTTTTTCGTATCTCGCTGTGTAAATCGTGTGTAATACTATCTGTTTTAGAACAAATAATTTTATGGATGAGTTTTTTCGCAGTTACGAGAACTTACACAGGAATAGTTTGGCGAATTATTTACATACTCTTTACAATTGCACAAGTTTGTCGTGTAAAAGTAGTTTTTCGAATGATTAAAAGTATTTTGTGTGCAATTGCGACATTTACGTTGGAGATTATGTGAAGTTATTATAAATTCGTTTGTTTTTTCAACAGTTTACATAACGCATTGGGGTCTTTTTCGTAAAACAGTTCGTAAAATAGTTTGGTGAATTATTTACATACTCTTTACAATTGCACAAGTTTGTCGTGTAAAAGTAGTTTTTCGAATGATTAAAAGTATTTTGTGTGCAATTGCGACATTTACGTTGGAGATTATGTGAAGTTATTATAAATTTGTTTGTTTTTTCAACAGTTTACATAACGCATTGGGGTCTTTTTCGTAAAACAGTTCGTAAAATAGTTTGGTGAATTATTTACATACTCTTTACAATTGCACAAGTTTGTCGTGTAAAAGTAGTTTTTCGAATGATTAAAAGTATTTTGTGTGCAATTGCGACATTTACGTTGGAGATTATGTGAAGTTATTATAAATTTGTTTGTTTTTTCAACAGTTTACATAACGCATTGGGGTCTTTTTCGTAAAACAGTTCGTAAAATAGTTTGGTGAATTATTTACATACTCTTTACAATTGCACAAGTTTGTCGTGTAAAAGTAGTTTTTCGAATGATTAAAAGTATTTTGTGTGCAATTGCGACATTTACGTTGGAGATTATGTGAAGTTATTATAAATTTGTTTGTTTTTTCAACAGTTTACATAACGCATTGGGGTCTTTTTCGTAAAACAGTTCGTAAAATAGTTTGGTGAATTATTTACATACTCTTTACAATTGCACAAGTTTGTCGTGTAAAAGTAGTTTTTTGAATGATTAAAAGTATTTTTGCGCAATTGCGACATTTACGTTGGAGATTATGTGAAGTTATTATAAATTCGTTTGTTTTTTCAACAGTTTACATAACGCATTGGGGTCTTTTTCGTAAAACAGTTCGTAAAATAGTTTGGTGAATTATTTACGTACTCTTTACAATTGCACAAGTTTGTCGTGTAAAAGTAGTTTTTTGAATGATTAAAAGTATTTTGTGTGCAATTGCGACATTTACGTTGGAGATTATGTGAAGTTATTATAAATTCGTTTGTTTTTTCAACAGTTTACATAACGCATTGGGGTCTTTTTCGTAAAACAGTTCGTAAAATAGTTTGGTGAATTATTTACATACTCTTTACAATTGCACAAGTTTGTCGTGTAAAAGTTTTTTGAATGATTAAAAGTATTTTGTGTGCAATTGCGACATTTACGTTGGAGATTATGTGAAGTTATTATAAATTCGTTTGTTTTTTCAACAGTTTACATAACGCATTGGGGTCTTTTTCGTAAAACAGTTCGTAAAATAGTTTGGTGAATTATTTACGTACTCTTTACAATTGCACAAGTTTGTCGTGTAAAAGTAGTTTTTTGAATGATTAAAAGTATTTTGTGTGCAATTGCGACATTTACGTTGGAGATTATGTGAAGTTATTATAAATTCGTTTGTTTTTTCAACAGTTTACATAACGCATTGGGGTCTTTTTCGTAAAACAGTTCGTACAATAGTTTGGTGAATTATTTACGTACTCTTTACAATTGCACAAGTTTGTCGTGTAAAAGTAGTTTTTTGAATGATTAAAAGTATTTTTTGCGCAATTGCGACATTTACGTTGGAGATTATGTGAAGTTATTATAAATTCGTTTGTTTTTTCAACAGTTTACATAACGCATTGGGGTCTTTTTCGTAAAACAGTTCGTAAAATAGTTTGGTGAATTATTTACATACTCTACAATTGCACAAGTTTGTCGTGTAAAAGTAGTTTTTTGAATGATTAAAAGTATTTTTTGCGCAATTGCGACATTTACGTTGGAGATTATGTGAAGTTATTATAAATTCGTTTGTTTTTTCAACAGTTTACATAACGCATTGGGGTCTTTTTCGTAAAACAGTTCGTAAAATAGTTTGGTGAATTATTTACATACTCTACAATTGCACAAGTTTGTCGTGTAAAAGTAGTTTTTTGAATGATTAAAAGTATTTTTTGCGCAATTGCGACATTTACGTTGGAGATTATGTGAAGTTATTATAAATTCGTTTGTTTTTTCAACAGTTTACATAACGCATTGGGGTCTTTTTCGTAAAACAGTTCGTAAAATAGTTTGGTGAATTATTTACATACTCTACAATTGCACAAGTTTGTCGTGTAAAAGTAGTTTTTTGAATGATTAAAAGTATTTTGTGTGCAATTGCGACATTTACGTTGGAGATTATGTGAAGTTATTATAAATTCGTTTGTTTTTTCAACAGTTTACATAACGCATTGGGGTCTTTTTCGTAAAACAGTTCGTAAAATAGTTTGGTGAATTATTTACATACTCTACAATTGCACAAGTTTGTCGTGTAAAAGTAGTTTTTTGAATGATTAAAAGTATTTTTTGCGCAATTGCGACATTTACGTTGGAGATTATGTGAAGTTATTATAAATTCGTTTGTTTTTTCAACAGTTTACATAACGCATTGGGGTCTTTTTCGTAAAACAGTTCGTACAATAGTTTGGTGAATTATTTACATACTCTTTACAATTGCACAAGTTTGTCGTGTAAAAGTAGTTTTTTGAATGATTAAAAGTATTTTTTGCGCAATTGCGACATTTACGTTGGAGATTATGTGACGTTATTATAAATTTGTTGGTTTTTTCAACAGTTTACATAACTTTTTCGTAAAACATGAGCAGAGCAAGTTTCTGTGTTAAATCATTTCGCAATACTACCTGTTTTTAAAACAATGAATTTTATGAATGACTTGCACTGAATTTTTTTCGCACTTAATAGAATTTACACAAGAATGGTTTTATGAATTATTACACAATTGCACAAGTTTGCAGTATAAAATTACTTTTCTGAATGATTAAAAGAAATGTGTTCGCAATTGTGACGTTTACATTGGAGATTATGTGAAGTTATTATAAATTCGTTTGTTTTTTCAACAGTTTACATAACGCATTGGGGTCTTTTTCGTAAAACAGTTCGTACAATAGTTTGGTGAATTATTTACATACTCTTTACAATTGCACAAGTTTGTCGTGTAAAAGTAGTTTTTTGAATGATTAAAAGTATTTTTTGCGCAATTGCGACATTTACGTTGGAGATTATGTGAAGTTATTATAAATTCGTTTGTTTTTATAACAGTTTACATAACGCATTGGGGTCTTTTTCGTAAAACAGTTCGTAAAATAGTTTGGTGAATTATTTACATACTCTACAATTGCACAAGTTTGTCGTGTAAAAGTAGTTTTTTGAATGATTAAAAGTATTTTGTGTGCAATTGCGACATTTACGTTGGAGATTATGTGAAGTTATTATAAATTCGTTTGTTTTTTCAACAGTTTACATAACGCATTGGGGTCTTTTTCGTAAAACAGTTCGTAAAATAGTTTGGTGAATTATTTACGTACTCTTTACAATTGCACAAGTTTGTCGTGTAAAAGTAGTTTTTTGAATGATTAAAAGTATTTTTTGCGCAATTGCGACATTTACGTTGGAGATTATGTGAAGTTATTATAAATTCGTTTGTTTTTTCAACAGTTTACATAACGCATTGGGGTCTTTTTCGTAAAACAGTTCGTAAAATAGTTTGGTGAATTATTTACATACTCTTTACAATTGCACAAGTTTGTCGTGTAAAAGTAGTTTTTCGAATGATTAAAAGTATTTTGTGTGCAATTGCGACATTTACGTTGGAGATTATGTGAAGTTATTATAAATTCGTTTGTTTTTTCAACAGTTTACATAACGCATTGGGGTCTTTTTCGTAAAACAGTTCGTAAAATAGTTTGGTGAATTATTTACGTACTCTACAATTGCACAAGTTTGTCGTGTAAAAGTAGTTTTTTGAATGATTAAAAGTATTTTGTGTGCAATTGCGACATTTACGTTGGAGATTATGTGAAGTTATTATAAATTCGTTTGTTTTTTCAAAAGTTTACATAACGCATTGGGGTCTTTTTCGTAAAACAGTTCGTAAAATAGTTTGGTGAATTATTTACGTACTCTTTACAATTGCACAAGTTTGTCGTGTAAAAGTAGTTTTTTGAATGATTAAAAGTATTTTGTGTGCAATTGCGACATTTACGTTGGAGATTATGTGAAGTTATTATAAATTCGTTTGTTTTTTCAACAGTTTACATAACGCATTGGGGTCTTTTTCGTAAAACAGTTCGTAAAATAGTTTGGTGAATTATTTACGTACTCTTTACAATTGCACAAGTTTGTCGTGTAAAAGTAGTTTTTTGAATGATTAAAAGTATTTTGTGTGCAATTGCGACATTTACGTTGGAGATTATGTGAAGTTATTATAAATTCGTTTGTTTTTTCAACAGTTTACATAACGCATTGGGGTCTTTTTCGTAAAACAGTTCGTAAAATAGTTTGGTGAATTATTTACGTACTCTTTACAATTGCACAAGTTTGTTGTGTAAAAGTAGTTTTTCGAATGATTAAAAGTATTTTGTGTGCAATTGCGACATTTACGTTGGAGATTATGTGAAGTTATTATAAATTCGTTTGTTTTTTCAACAGTTTACATAACGCATTGGGGTCTTTTTCGTAAAACAGTTCGTAAAATAGTTTGGTGAATTATTTACGTACTCTTTACAATTGCACAAGTTTGTCGTGTAAAAGTAGTTTTTTGAATGATTAAAAGTATTTTGTGTGCAATTGCGACATTTACGTTGGAGATTATGTGAAGTTATTATAAATTCGTTTGTTTTTTCAACAGTTTACATAACGCATTGGGGTCTTTTTCGTAAAACAGTTCGTAAAATAGTTTGGTGAATTATTTACGTACTCTTTACAATTGCACAAGTTTGACGTGTAAAAGTAGTTTTTTGAATGATTAAAAGTATTTTGTGTGCAATTGCGACATTTACGTTGGAGATTATGTGAAGTTATTATAAATTTGTTTGTTTTTTCAACAGTTTACATAACGCATTGGGGTCTTTTTCGTAAAACAGTTCGTAAAATAGTTTGGTGAATTATTTACGTACTCTTTACAATTGCACAAGTTTGTCGTGTAAAAGTAGTTTTTCGAATGATTAAAAGTATTTTGTGTGCAATTGCGACATTTACGTTGGAGATTATGTGAAGTTATTATAAATTCGTTTGTTTTTTCAACAGTTTACATAACGCATTGGGGTCTTTTTCGTAAAACAGTTCGTAAAATAGTTTGGTGAATTATTTACATACTCTACAATTGCACAAGTTTGTCGTGTAAAAGTAGTTTTTTGAATGATTAAAAGTATTTTGTGTGCAATTGCGACATTTACGTTGGAGATTATGTGAAGTTATTATAAATTCGTTTGTTTTTTCAACAGTTTACATAACGCATTGGGGTCTTTTTCGTAAAACAGTTCGTAAAATAGTTTGGTGAATTATTTACGTACTCTTTACAATTGCACAAGTTTGTCGTGTAAAAGTAGTTTTTTGAATGATTAAAAGTATTTTGTGTGCAATTGCGACATTTACGTTGGAGATTATGTGAAGTTATTATAAATTCGTTTGTTTTTTCAACAGTTTACATAACGCATTGGGGTCTTTTTCGTAAAACATGAGCAGAGCAAGTTTCTGTGTTAAATCATTTCGCAATACTACCTGTTTTTAAAACAATGAATTTTATGAATGACTTGCACTGAATTTTTTTCGCAATTAATAGAATTTACGCAAGAATGGTTTTATGAATTATTACACAATTGCACAAGTTTGCAGTATAAAATTACTTTTCTGAATGATTAAAAGAAATGTGAAGTTATTATAAATTTGCTTGCCGTTCCGACGGTTTACATAATGCGTTAGGGTCTTTTTTGTAAAACATGAGCAGAATGAATTTTGGTGTAAATCATTCAAACTACTATCTGTTTTCTAAACGGTTAATTTTACAAAAGACCTGCGCAGAAATTTTCCACAATTTGGAGAATGCTTTTACGAATTATTTACGTAGTCTTCGCGATTACACAAGTAGTATCAAACTAGTTTTCTGAATGATTAATGAAAATGTGTTTGCAATTGCGACATTTGAATTGGCGATTGTGTAAATTTATTATAATTTTTTTGTATCTCACTATATAAATCGTGTGTAATACTATGTTTTAAAACAAATAATTTTACTAATGACTTTCACAAAGTTTTTTCGCAGTTACGAGAACTTACACAGGAATGGTTTGGGGAATTATTTACATACTCTTCACAGTTTGTTGTGTAAAAGTAGTTTTTTGAATGATTAAAAGGATTTTACTGCAATTGCGAAATTGACATTAAAGATTATGTGAAGTTATTATAAATTCAATTTACATAATGCATTAGGGTCTTTTTCGTAAAACTTGAGCAGAACAAATTTGTGTGTAAATCATTTCGAAATACTACTTTATTTACATTATATTACCTTTAAAACAATGAATTCTCCGAATTACTTGCACAGAATTTACACAAGAATGGTTCTACCAATTATTTACTGTCTCGCAATTGCATGAAATTGTTTTACGACTGATTTACATTAGATTTTTTCAGATTTAGTGCAAATGTATTTAAGAAATGTTGGTAAAACTTCACAATAAGGTCATATTTGTTAACTGCATTGGTTAACATGAACTAACATTTAGAAATAAATGTTTGTTTTAGCTTTAGTTAATGCATGTGAGCTAAATATTGTTTTATTAAATTGTGTTTTATCAACTGACATTCACACCTAAATCTGTTCACTTTTGTAGTTTATGTGAGAAAGCATAAGATTTGCAAACAATAAGGTTAAGTTCAGCTCATGTCTTGCCTCAATGTGTTCAGTTTTTAGTCTAAGCTTAGTTTTGGTCACACTGTCAAAAAATAGTCATAAATAGTTGTCTTCTGTGTTTCATTTCACCTTAATTTCACCTTCCTATCTTAATTTCACCATCGTTTACACACTGATCACAGAAATGCATATTTCCTCTTTAGTGTATTACTCACAAAACCCACATAAAAGGAACAGATTATTTGCATCCTGCTTTGCTGAAGAAAAATCTCCTTATACACTTTACAGTCGTCATGTTGACGCAATGCGTCTTTCAGTTTGTGGGCTGACATCAACGCAGAATTCTTGCTCAATTTTTCTACTTTATTTGGATGTGATATTCTTTCCAGTCAGTGTTGCTCAGCAGGTTATGAGCTAATAGATGTGAATGTGATCATACAACAAACCCTGCACATAAATATTTTGCCTACATGGTTACGTTATGAACAGCCATATTGCAGAAATATGAATTAAAATGAATTCCCTAATATCCATTTCTCTCCAGGCAGCAGAACATCCACACCAGCTCCTGTAAAGATGGAGGAGGCGAAGCCGTCTGTGTTGAAGACGGATGCTTTGAGTGATGATGAGGATGGTGACGGTACTGGAGCTCAAGGAGACATTCAGCCTGTGGGACACGATTATGTCGAAGAGGTGAGACATAATGTTTCATTATTAGCATGTTGTGTTGAGGAAAACTTAAACATAAGGAGTGAATCTGTCTTTTTGTCAATGAATCAGTCAAATTCATTTCACAAATCATATTTATTAGTGAATCAGTCAGATTTTGCTTCTGATAAATGTGTGGCTTTCAAGGATAATTGGGTATTTGTCATTCTGTTGCAGTGTTGTTTTTGACAACCATCTTAGATTTAGTCTTAAGGTGCGTTCACACCGGACGCGAATGAAGCGGCAAGCGCGAGTGATTTACATGTTAAGTCAATGCAAAGACGCGAATAGCCATCTTGCGGCGCGAAACGCGCGAATGAGGCGGCGCGAAACGCGCGAATAGCGCGAATGGCGCGGCGCGCATTGAGCGTTCAAGCGATTGCCGCGCCATTCGCGCGAATTGCGCGAAACGCGCGAGTTCAAAAATCTGAACTTCGGCGGAATTCCGCGCCGCGGTAACCAATCAGGAGCTTGCTCTAGTAGTGACGGAGGCAGAAATCCGAAACAACAATGGCGGACAAAATCACCGTTGCTGTCTGTGGTTCCTCGGAGCTGTACGATACATCTTTGGACTTTTGTAGAAACAGGAATAAAAGGGATCTTGCTAAGAATAAAGTGAGTGAAGAGGTCGGACAATCTGGTTAGTTTTAAAAAACGCTCTTTACTCAATTTAACCTACATATACATGCATATTGAGACTACAAGCAAGCTAAAGCTGGCAAATTGAGCTCATTCACCTATTTTACAACTACTTTCCCGCTGACGAGTGGCAGAAGCCCCTCCCTTGACGCGAATTCGCGTCTGTTGTGAAGAAAATGTCACGCGCGAATGACGCGAATTTTACCGCGCGAATGGCGCGAGTAAACTCAAATTTTTAAAGCGTTCAACTACGCGCGAATAGCGCGTTTTTTCCGCGCAAGTCGCGTCCGGTGTGAACGCACCATTAGTCTTTTGGACTAAAATGCTTCTTAGTTTTAGTCAAATTTTAGTCACTTCTATATGTGATAGTTTTAGTCCAATTTTAGTCGACGAAAAAGTCAAAAAGGTTTTAGTCTAGTTTTAGTCGACGAAAAGTCAAAAAGGTTTTAGTCTAGTTTTAGTCAAAAAAAGGGAAAAAGGTAGTCTTTTAACAAATTAATGTAGGTCAGTAAGTATTTTGCTGTTGGGTAGTGTCACTTATAAGTTCTGAAAATAGCAGATCTATAGTTCAACACAATGTGAGCTTCCGGATCGACTATTTTCACCAATAATTACAATAATGAAGGTATGTTTTAGAACATAAAAGACAAACAAGGATGGATTGCTAAAACGGCTTGCCATACTAGTATAGCTAAGAGTATTTAATGCTAAAACGGCTTGCCATACTAGTATAGCTAAGAGTATTTAATGCTAAAACGGCTTGCCATACTAGTATAGCTAAGAGTATTTAATGCTAAAACGGCTTGCCATAGCGTCAGATACTTTTTAAGTTTTAATTGGCATGCACAATAAGCGGAAATGTCATGCATTTTAAATGTCTGACGGACCACCCACTAACATTTTCGTCTATTCTCGTCTCGTCAACGAAAACTCACACACGCCTCGTCATGTTTTAGTCATCAACGAGCCATTTTTATCTCGTCATCGTCTCGTTATCGTCATGAAAAAAAGTGGCGTCAACGAAATGATTTCGTCATCGTCATCGTTGACGAAAACAACACTGTTCTGTTGAGGGGGTTACATCTCTAAATTGTTTTTTCTTCTTCTTCAGGTTCGAAATGACGACGGAAAGGTGATTCGCTTTCACTGTAAACTGTGTGAATGCAGTTTCAATGATCCCAATGCTAAAGACATGCACCTGAAGGGACGGAGACACCGGCTGCAGTACAAGGTAAGTTGCCCCCCTGAAAAATGAAAAATTTATATATGTATATTTGTGCATTTTTGTACATTAATTATTATAGTATTCATCAATATGCTTTATATAAATAGATTAGATTAAAAACATTTCTTAAACACTAAATAAGACATTTTTTTCATGATACAACTTAGTTTAAATAGCCATTTTTAAATATATAAACACACAGTACGTCACATAAGTGAGTACACCCCTCACATTTCAGCAACCATTTCATTATATCTTCGCAAGGGACTATACTATTGAAACTTGGATATATTTTAGAGTAGTCAATGTGCAGCTTGTATAGCAGTATAGATTTACTGTCCATTGAAAATAACTCAACATACAGCCATTATTGTCAGAATAGCTGGCAGCAAAAGGGTTGTCTTCAGCAAACTGTTTGCAGGCTCTTTTGTGAGCCAGCTTCAGACGAGGCTTCTTTCTGGGACGACGCCTATGCAAACCGACTTGTTGCAGTGTGCGGCGTATGGTCTGAGCACTGACAAGCTGACCTTCTACTTCTGCAACCTTTAAAGCAATGCTGGCAAATGCATCAGTTTTTTGAAGCCAGGTTCTGCACCTGATGCACAGAACAAGTGCTCAACTTTGTTAATCGACCCTTGCAATTATCTTGGAAAACCTCTGTATGACCCTGACCACTGTAGTGTAACTCGGTTTTAGAGTGTTACTGAACCTCTAATAGCCTTCGCCATCTTTGTGGAGAGCATCTAATTCTCATATCCTCAGAGAGCCAGGAGATGCCATGTTGAACATCCAGTGGTCAGTGTGAGAGAATTGTACTTAGAGAACCAAATTTTAACAGCTCTAATTGAAGATACACAACTTTGTATGGCCTTTTCAAGCAGACAAAAACATAAACATGATGAACAGGACATGTGGCTTTGTATTGTTAAACAACATACTGCTGTTATCACTTTTGTTGCCAGCTTTTTTGACAATAATGGCTGTATGTTGAGTTATTTTCAGAGGACAGTAAATCTATACTGCTATACAGGCTGCACATTGACTACTCTAAAATATATCCAAGTTTCATTTCTACAGTATTGTCCCTTGCAAAGATATACTAAAACGGTTGCTAAAATGTGAGGGGTCTTTGTGAGATACTGTATGTATGTTTGTATAATAATAAATTACTAAATTGAACAAATAATTATATTTATATTATATACAGTAATATAGGTTTGTTGAATAAGTAAATTAAATACTTACCCAGTGTAAAATTTCTTTATATAATTAGGATATTTTCTTATTTTAGTTAGAACTTGGACTCAAGAAAACTTAAAGGAATTATTTCATGACTTTATCATTTAATAGCTGTTTTTTTGTATATACATTTATGTATGTATTTTTTTGTATATAAATATGATTGTTAAATTCAACAAATAATTGAAATTAAACAAGTTCATTCAACAAATAATTGAAATTAAACAAGTTCATTTACTCTTAAAGTTAAAATACTAAAAATTAAATACTTGACCAATGAAACTTAAAGAAAAGCTGAATTCTTATTTCATTATATGTCTAGTGAATTAATATATGTATATTTCATTGCTTTTGACAAACTAAGGGTTGGATATCTTTTCAATTTATTGTGAATTCATGAACTTTCAAGTAAAAGGTCTAAAATCAGTGCAAAACAGCTTCACTTTTTTTTTTAATTCTTCAGCTAAAAACTCAAGAGAACTAGTAATATAAAACAGATAGTAAAGACACTAAATTCTGCAGGGAATTCTTTTCTCGTTTTTTTTTTTTTTTTTTTTTAGAAAAAAGTGAATCCAGACCTTCCTGTGGAGATCAAGCCCAGTAATCGAGCACGGAAACTTCTGGAAGTCAAACTGCGAAAGCAGAAGCAGAAATCTGTGCTGAAGAGACAACAAGAGGACGAACAGCGCTGGCACATGGAAATGAGGTTTTTATTCCTGACAAAGTTTTCGATTTTTTTTTACACCGAAACATTTATTGCACATTTCACAAGGCCATTTCACTGCAAGTTAAAATATATAGCATAAAACACATAAAATACATACAAAAAAAGCATCTGAAAATGTATCTACATTTTTTTTTTCTAAGCATTTTTGGTTTGAATAATCATGTGATATGATGATATTTTCACAACTTTTTTTTATTAAATATACATCAGGCATGACAGTTCATTTTTCAGACACCACGTATAGTTTTTTATATATTTTAACTAAGTGGGTGCAGAGCACATTTATGTAAGTGAGGATAGCAAAATAAAGTATAACATAATATACCCAAAAATGATCATCTAAACGTTTATTGCACATTTTACAAGGCCATTTCATTGCAAGTTAAAATATATAGCATTAAAAAAAACAAACTCAAACTCCTTGAATCAAAGTCTGAAAAATGTATCTAAATTTTATCTAAGCAATTTTTGTTAGAATAATCTTACGAAAAATATTATATACGTGTGTGTATAATGTATATGTATGTATGTATGATTATATATATTTATATTTATAAATGTAATATGTAATTTTCACATCATTATAAATTGTTTATAACTTCATGTAATAGTTAGGATTCAGCTAAATTCATTCTTTAATAATTATAATGTCCTTTGTTGTGCAGATATTAGTATAATAATAAGAACAATTAAAAATATTCAAAATATGTCACATTTTTCATACAATGACTACAATTGGGCAGTCTTTACTAATTTTAATGTACCTTTTTGGCAAAAATGCTATAGAATATCTAATAATTATAAATGTAATGCATTAATGTAACATTTTTCATATACTGAATAAAATATGACTCTCAACTCATGCAAATATTATAATATAGAAAAAATTATAATACATATCTAATAATTTTCACGTCCTTTTATGCAATAAACCATGTTTAAATATACTTTAAACATGGTTTAAATCACTTTAAATAATATTTTTTTTTTTTTATAAAAAAAAGTATATAGGGCCTGTTTATATGTGTGGTTAAATTTTTTTTAAATATATATGTGACCCTGGACCACAAAACCAGTCTTAAGTCGCTGGGGTATATTTGTAGCAATAGCCAAAAATACATTGCATGGGTCAAAATTTTAGATTTTTCTTTTATGCCAAAAATCATTTATAAATTAAGTAAAGTTCATGTTCCATGAAGATTTTTTGTAAAATTCCTACTGTAAACATATCAAAAAGTAATTTTGGTTTGTAATATGCATTGTTAAGAACCTAATTTGGACAACTTTAAAGGTGATTTTCTCAGTCTTTTTGATTTTTTTGCACCCTCAGATTTCTGATTTCAAATAGATGTATCTCGGCCAAATATTGTCCAATCCTAACAAACCATACAGCAATAGAAAGCTTATTTATTGAGCTTTTATAAGATGTATACATCTCAGTTTTGTCAAATTTAACCTTATGACTGGTTTTGTGGTCCAGGGTCACATATAACATATATGTAATAATTATAAATGTAATAATTATACAGTCAAACCAATAATTATTCAGACACCAGATATTTTTATTTTTTTTTTGCTAGTGGGTGCAGGACACTATACAGTAATTCATTTATGTAAGTGAGAATTGAAAAATAAAGTAAACTGTGACATAACATACCCAGAAATTCTTCATACAGTGGACTACCAGTAAAATTTGGGACCAAAAATTATTCAGATGCTTTGACCTGACCATGTTTTGCTTAAGTGTTTTTTCTTCAATTTCTAATGTGACCTTTTTACACCACAGACTGAACAAAATTAAGCATTGCCTGGTAATTGGTCAACAAAGTATTGATAGCAGTGTAAATATTGTCATATGTGACCCTGGACCACAAAACCAGTCATAAGGTTAAATTTGACAAAACTGAGATGTATACATCTTATAAAAGCTCAATAAATAAGCTTTCTATTGCTGTATGGTTTGTTAGGATTGGACAATATTTGGCCGAGATACATCTATTTGAAATCAGAAATCTGAGGGTGCAAAAAAATCATTTTGGCTATTGCTACAAATATACCCCAGCGACTTAAGACTGGTTTTGTGGTCCAGGGTCACATATAATCAATATAATCACATTTGTCCTTGTCATCCAGCAGGAGGTATGAGGAGGACATGTACTGGAGGAGGATGGAGGAGGAGCAGCTATACTGGGTGGAGATGAGGCACCGAATGGCCCCGCCTCCTCTCATGGGCCGGCCCAGCATGCCGGTCCCGCCCCTTTTGGTAAGTACATAGAGACAGAGCGCATTTAAGCCAGGCCCACACCGTGGCCCAATCCAACGCTCTTCATTGACTTTGTATTGCGGGAAGCGGACTCCTTGTCGTTTCTGACTTATAACAAAAAACAGAAAAATGCGACAAGGTGTACAGTAAACAAGCTAAAAAACATTTTTATAAGCTGTCGACCCCAAAAAATTTGTGTTTAAAGGAGTAGTTCACTTTCAGAACAAACATTTACAGATAATGTGCTCACCCCCTTGTCATCCAAGATGTTCATGTCTTTCTTTCTTCAGTCGTACGGAAATTGTTTTTTGAGGAAAGCATTTCAGGATTTCTCTCTATATAATGGACTTCTATGGTGCCCCTGAGTTTGAACTTCAAATGACTCTAAACGATCACAGCCGAGGAAAGAAGGGTCTTATCTACCAAAACGGTCGGATATTTAAAAAAAAAAAAAAATTACAATTTATATACTTTTTAACCTCAAATGCTCATCTTGTCTAGCTCTGTACTCTGTGTAGAGATTAAAAAAGTATATTAATTGTAAATGTTTTTAGAAAATAACCGATCGTTTCGCTAGATAAGACCCTTCTTCCTCGGCTGGGATCATTTAGAGCTCTTTGAAGCTGCATTTAAACTGCATTTTGGACGTTCAAACTTAGGGGCACCATAGAAGTCCATTATATGGAGAGAAGTCCTGAAATGTTTTCCTCAAAAAACATAATTTCTTTACGACTGAAGAAAGAAAGACATGAACATCTTGGATGACAAGG